>NC_042999.1:79801641-79811641 GCF_006345805.1 Octopus sinensis | reverse complement strand
AAAATTGTAATTAACTGTTGCTCCTGTATTTCGTTTTATCCAAAGCCAGGAATTTTTCAGCACCCCATCGTGTGTGTATAAATAATAATAATAATAATAATAATAATAATAATAATAATAATAAAATAATAATAATAATAATAATACGCACAAGGTTTGAGATTGTGGAGAAGAAGGGAACCAGTCGATTACGTCGACCCCAGTGCTGAACTAGCTCGTATTTGATCGATTCAGATAGGATTAAAGGCAAAGTTGACCCCGATGGAATTTGAACTCGGAACGTATCGCAGTAAAACAATTCTCCTTTTTTTTTTTAAATCAATGCGTGCCTACGAGCACATTATCAAATGTACCCTTTCATTTTTTTATTTTGAGACGGAAGATTACCTTTACGAGAGATTTCAGTGCAGTTTCTAGAAAATATAATACGAAAGGTCGAACAACTATGTAGCTTTTTTCGCTTTGGCTTGAAAGCAGTGCAATGTCAGAAAACGTAGAAGAAAAAATTTCATTTTAACGCCTAAATTCAAGTTCCCTTCCTTACCTTTAGTTGTCTATATTATGTATATTGATAGACTTGACCGATTTTTCTTATGTAAAAGTCATGAATTTTTTAACAATCATGATTTGAGACCGATTTCGACAAATGTATATTATTTCCTACAATTCGTAAATTCCAGCTAATTTAAGAAAAAAGAAATTATTATCATGTTAATAGTTATCGCCAAGCTAACATGGCAGTCCAGAAAACTAGGATGAATGCTGTTGTTGATTAGCTCCAAGAGGCCATCGCCTCTAGCTAGCTATGTGACACACAAACCTGTTTCCATTATAACCGTCGAACATAAATATTTGTTTCAAATAGTGGCACAAGGCCAATGCATGACACAATTATCGAATATTTTGCAGACATTGTAGGAATATATTACAGCACTAGTTTTAGTAATAGTATGCAGTATGATATGCATTTGTAGAGGAATTCTCTTTGAAGTATGTTAGATAACAAATTTCTGATGTGCGAAATCAAACAAGAAGCAATTTGAATCCACCGGCGTATATTCTTAACCCTTCCTGGTAAAAAGTTTTCAAGTATTCGCAAAGTTAGAGCATCACTTTCAATGGGATTGAATTCTGTTTGAATTAACAGAACTCGACAAAGACTGGAAGCTAGTTGAATGGAAGTTTAAAGGACAATAATAACTGATTAATTGTGTAAGAAGGAAAGCAGTAGAGAACAGAAGAGCATGAACACCAGTGAGAACTATACGAATGGTCACAATTTTAAACATTATTTTGAAAACCGCTAGACACAGCAAACGCCCTTTCCGGAACTGTCACAACGTTATAGTTGAATTGGCTCTGGGTATTCAATGCATGGCCTTGCAGATATAATCGTTTCAGATTTGGGAAGAAGGCAGTAATTTTGAGAGGAAGGATTAAGTCGATACATTCGACCAAATATTTTATTGTTATTTAATGTTCAATTACTGATACCGATAGTATGAACTTGTGTCTAAATCAGTGCAGTTTACAAACATATTGCGTTAACAGGATAATGTTAAAACAATAAGACAGTCTACACACAAAACACAAATGTATCATAGATAGCATCAAAGTAACAACAAAAGTCAATAATATATTATTCAGTGCACCAGGTCAAAAGTAAACTGGCCAGCCGCTAAAACCCGATGCTGTGCACACCTGAATTTATTTGGTAAATACAGTGAAATCTCGAAAGGAAAAAGAAAAACGTAATAGAAATAACATTTCAAGATAATTTCTTAGACAGGAAACCTTAAACAATTTGATTTCTTAGACAAACAATGTAATGCTTGCTAAGGTATGAGAAATCACGTCACATTAAACATAAGTTATGTTTCCGGACGTTCATTCCAGCAGATTTTGCGAGGATGGCTATTTACCGAATTTTCACCGAGTGTCATTAATGATAAATCCGCTTTCAATTTCCTATTAAATAAAGAAGGACTGCGCATACTTGAGTTGTATGGGTGGGTGTCGAGTGAGAGTAAACTTACTAGATCATTTTTCTTCTTCTTGACATTAAATTGGCGGGTGGTGGAATGAGTCGGGTGGAAAACGGGTAACTGAGAATACGGGGCAGATTTTTTCTCATCAAACTATCTGCTTGTCCTTATTAGATTTCATTTATGTTGCTCTCTTATATGTAAAGTATATCAATCAAAATGGTGGATGTGTCATTTGTGGTTTCGGTTTAAAAAGAGACAGAAAGAAAATAAGAAGTAAATGAATAAATGATTACTGGATGGTGGAATGTATGTAAGTGAAAAATTTAATTACTGAATAAAAGTGGAATAATGAAACATTAAATGAAAATATAAGAAGGAATGAAATAGTAAAAGCAAAGAAATAAAAGAAGGAATTAAATGTTAAGAATGTAAGAATGAAGGCAAGCAACGTAATAATGAAAGAATGAATAAAATAACTGAAAATAATGAAAAACAAATGGGTAAGTGAATAGGAAGAGATACAGAAACACGTCAGACAGACAGACAGATAGACAGATAGACAGACAGACAAACAGACGGATAGACAGACAGACAGACAGATAGATAGATAGATAGATAGATAGATAGACAGACAGACAAGCAGATAGATATATAGATAGACAGACAGACAGGCAGATAGATAGATAGATAGATAGATAGATAGATAGATAGATAGAAGATAGATAGATAGATAGATAGATAGATAGATAGATAGATAGACAAACAGACCGACAGACAGGCAGACAGATAGACTGATAGATAGATAGACAGACAAATAGGGACAGGGAAAGAGAGAGTAAGAGAGAGAGAGAGTGATTAAATAAATGGAGTCAGTATACGAAAAATAGGTATTTAGATACACAGTGAGATAAGTAGACGGTATTCATAGTATATAGTGAATAAAACTGGTAGATAGGCAGACAGACTGACTGACAGGCAGACAGACTGAGAAAAAATATATATAAATGAATAGATTATTGAAAATAAAAGATGACAAATTTATGAATACCCGAGTTATAACATGAAAAAGAGCGATGGATCTGTGTTTTTATTAGTGGTTGTATTTGCATATATACATATCAACATATGTATGTGTTGTTTTGTTTTCTTTTTAATTAATCTCGTAATAAGTAGATTAGACGAAGATAAGGATGTACAGTTAAAATATTTGCTTTGCAACTAAGCATTTTGGGGTTGAACCCCATTGAACGGCACACCGATGTGAAGTGCCTTTTACCGTAGCTTCATGTGCTTTGTATTTAGAATTTAGTGGACGGGAACTTGTAGTAAACCTGTAGCAACGATAGTTCCAGTATTTGTGTGCTACATATTTAACCCATTGTCCAATTCACGATCGCTACTTGACTTTTGGATGCCTTTAACGGAATGCATTCTTATGGCAAGTAATCAAGTCAGTTTTCTCTTCCCTTGTGTATTCTTTACAAAGAATACACAATACTCTCCTTAGACATCAATAATCACATTACAGTCATATCATAGACTTTCGAAAAATCTTGCATAAATTCATTATTCCGCGTACATAAATAAACTTTCATATTTTGTGGAAAGCCGCTGTTGTATTTCTAATTAGGCGACTCGCTATTGTAACTGTTGTATGTTCTTGTTTCTTTGAAAGCTTATACTTTTGGAGGGTAAATATATAAAAATCAAAATGTAATGTATTACACCATCGATGAGTCGATATTTTTCCCTTCTCAGGTATTATTTATTTGGATACATTTCGTTAGTTCCAGCGCTTCATATGGATTTCAAACCTGGCTTACAAAACTATCAACTTCTATCATGATCGATTAATTGCTTAGGTGTGCTTCAATGATACACCATATACACCAGTTACCTAATTTTCTATCTTCGATCGCAATACTTTTAAAACAAAGGAATTCAAAATTCAATTTTGTATATACTTGTGTGTGTCTGTATGTGTACGTGTGTGTCTGTGCGTGTATGCGCGAGTGTATGTGCGTGTGTGTGTGTGTGTGTGTATGTGCGCACGTGTGCATGAAACTGATAAAATGAATTTGCGATAATTACAGTCAAAATTTAGTTTTATGTTGATTAAAATACCGATGACTTCATGAGCAAAAAATCCCATTACATTTCGGCTGCATATAGCCTCTCTGACAGTCACTCACTCCCACTCGGTTTGTTGTTTTAGTTTCCGTCGTCCAGCGTAACGTATGTCAATCATAATGCATTTTATTATATCCAAGATGATATTAGTTAAGCATTTAGAATGAACTTTCAAATATAAAAGACAAAGGGAGCAACTACGTTGAGGTGTTGTTATAGCAAAAGAGTGGAAACGCTGCTGAATAATTTACAAAACTATTTCATTAGGAATTATGAGACAAATGCAGAAAATAAACAAAATGACTTCGTTTCCTGTCAAATGGTTTAGAAAGTAAAAATCTTATTAATTGGAACAACTTCAACAACTTCAAACGCTAAATTGTAACCCACAAAAAAGTTACGTAGAGTATTCTATTATATTGATAAATAAAGAAAAATTATGAAATTGTTGTTGTCCTATAGTCGCATCTTAACCTTAAGATTATTTTCATAGAAAAGATAGTGATAGTGAGTTCTGAGTTGATATAAAAAGAAGCACGCGTAGCACACATGCAAAGCACCCATTGTCTCTTTAGAATATGCATTCTGAAATTTCTTTAGCATCACATCAACATAAATTGTACCTTCATTTAAAATAAATGTAATGTTCGATGTGGACCTCACAATTATTTCAGTATCTCCATAAACAGTGGTCGCTATCAATTCCAACATTGTTATTTTTAACAAACATCCATGAACAATAAAATCAAACAGCCTTTTGTAATAAGGTTATATTTTCATGCTTTTGCACTGTTTTGTTGTTATTCTTTGTTTTACTTGTTTGTTTTTTTTTTCCAGTTAGTACGGATTTATCAATGAAAAGTTATGGATTACATCCTCACGCTTCATTCCTTTCTGATAACCCTCTTAGAAGTTATTACCGCGTTGGATTCATAATATTTCAAAGTAATTTACCTAATGCTTTTACAAAATGTTTAAACACGCAGCCGGTTTATATTTTTCTGAAAAGTAATGTTTTTTCCAGCAACAGAAACAAGATTTTCCTATGCTACACCAAGCAATTTTGTGTACTATTTCCACTATCCATAGTATTTTCATGTATATTGAGAGATTTCCTGTACAACCTCAACTTTTATAACTAAATATTTGTTCGGCATCTTCCTTGTACCTTTCTGTTGGCAGAGATTCCTCAACTTTAATGAAACATTTGGTTTTAAGTTGCGTATGCTCTACTTTTGGAGTCTGTGCTGTATTTTTCTGATCTCTTTCCTGAAAGAGTTTCCCTTTCCATTATCCGACATAAGATTTTAGGTTACGAGGAAAGAACTCTCGTTAATGGTTTATTGATGAAACCGTTTTTAGTAATTGAATCGGTATTCATGCCGCATGTTTATTATTACTTTCAAAATGTAACTTTATAATCAACGTACATTTTAGAGAGATTTATATCTGCTGTCTTATCAACTTATTCCATGATATTTCTTATGTGAACAGAAAATTATCTGATTCTCTGATGCACATATTGATATTTTCTTCTCCTTTCGGATAATTTCAATCTGAAGTTTATTACAGATATTGATATGAGTAATGCGAACGAATCAAGGGAGTTTAGGGAAGAGGAAACTAACAATGAAGGCAAACCACGCAGTAACAATCCATTATCTGCAACCCAGACATGGATTGCTTGACGAGTCACATTATGTAAGGTTACTATACTACTACACTGTGGTAGTCACAATGTATTAGAGAATCTGGTGGAAGACTTTAGAGATTGGATAGTATATGTAATGTGGGTAACCTACCATCTGACACTTGATTCGAAACCATGAAAGGTAGAAGTCTGTTTTGTTTTGCGGCAAGTGTTTGAAGCCAGAGAAGACATCTTTTTTTTCCATCTGGAGAAGCATGAGCGTATCTTTATGATCTGAAAACGAAGGTTTAGTCTGTAGAATGAATGATACCACACCACTTCTCCAAGACCTAAGATTTTTGAGAACTAGTGATAGGCGCAGAATATTATCGTGACTGCTTTGGATGATGACAAGAGCATAATTTTCCTTGACTTTCTAGAGTGTGGCAGCACCGTGAATATCTAACAATGTAGTAGGTACATAAAAGCTCATGGAACCCATTAGGATACAGAGAGCCATACTTACAACGACAACGCACGACATCACGCATCTTTGACAGAAAATTTTATTATAGGCAAAATGTGGTCTGGTCAGTAATCTTCCATCAACCATAGAATTCAGTTTCCGCTTTATACAACTTTCATTTGCTCGATCCAATAATGGACAGTCTTCGAGGACAATGAGTTGATGGCACAGACGCTCGCGTGTACACACTTGCACACCGACTTATGTACGCAATAACGAATGCACAGCATACACAGCAAACAAACGTAGCTATGCTTTCATATCAGGCAATAGTAAACGTAAGGTAAATGGTGTACAAAATGCGTCGCAACAAACAAACACGTTTCCTATACAGTACCTTTTTTCTTTGATACTGAGTAAGTTATCAAATAAAAAAGATTATCAGTAGATAACAAATACGATAACAAACAATAATAATAATGATGATGATGATGATGATGATGATGATGATGATGATGATGATGATAATAATAATAATAATAAATAATAATAATAATAATAATAATAATGATGATGATGATGATGATGATGATGATGATGATGATAATAATAATAATAATAAAAATAATAATAATAATAATAATAATAATAATAATAATAATAATAATAATAATAATGATGATGATGATGATATGATGATGATGATGAGATAATAATAATAACAATAATTATAATAATAATAATAATAATAATAATAATAATAGCAAAAACAACAATAACAGCAACAACAATAATTATATATCTATTATCGTATAGGTATAGGGAAGCCTATAATAATAGGTGTTTTAGCTATGGTCCAAAAAACATTCAACCAAATATATAACCAGGACTTATTTATATAACATGCAGAAAATAGCACTATCGTCCTATTTAGATAACTTTGAATGCACCAATAATAACAATATCAAAAACAAACCACAACACATACCCAAGGCACATAAAGCTGTGCTCGATGTTACACTGAAAACTTGATAAAGTATAAGGTGAGTAATAATATTACTTGGTTCTAATTTAGGTACAAGGCCAGTGACTTTGAAGTAGGAGGAATTAGTCGGTTCCTTTGATCCTAGCATTTGATTTATACCGTAATTTATCGATCCTGGAGGGATGAAAGGCAAGGTTAACCTTGGTGATGTTTGAACTCAAAATGCAAAGAGCCGGAACAAATGCGGCTAAGCGATTTCCCGACACACCAACGATCCTGCCAGATTGGCACTTTGGTTTCTAATTTATTCAAAAGATCGGTTTTAGATTGGGTTAATAGGTATGACAGACCTCACTACAAAACTGGGACAGTGTTTTATAGGGGAGCACTATAACACAGCAAGTAAAAACTGAACAAATAACATTTTTGCAAGTGTCACAACTTAGCAAGCACTATCATTCACATACACATCTATACACATACACACATATATAATACACACACATACTCATATATACATAGGTATGCACGTACACACACACATACACTTAGTTTGTATTTGCTGAAATGTTGGTTGCTGAGGTTTTACTTACTGAGTTAGGGTGTAATCATTTTATTGACTCCCTGAGGTAAAAAAGGTGAATTTGACCTCAGGAGGATTTGAACCCATTACGTAAAATTTCAGCAGAAATACCACAAACCAGCTTGTTCGACGGTCTAATGTTTCTGCCATTCTCCCACCCAATGTTATTATATTTCCTTTAATAATACTAATAACAAATCTCATTATATTTTACCTTTTAATTTTTGTCAATATTTTTATTGCATTTCTTTTACTAATAACAACAGCAATAACAAAACCAGATACGTGTAGGATTTATTCATGCTTTAAGGTACTTATAACAACCACTATTTCCGGTAAAATGCGGTTATTTTCAAAACGCTGCCAAGTTTTGAAACGCTTCTATTTTATCCCAGATGTTAGTTAATGTTAAGTAGTGCCTTGCTTTATATCAAAACTCATTACGATATTTTAATCTAGTGAAACATCGGATATAATGAAAATGGATATACTTACTTAGCACATTTAAGTAAAGGCATTTAGCACTAAGGGTACTGATAAAAGATTACACGAACGCATGCACACATATACACACTCACTTTTGCACATACACAAGTACACATAACCATAAGTTATATATACATATGAATGTGTGTATATATATATCTTCATATATATGTATATACATATATATATATATATATATATATATATATATATATATATATAAATATATATATATATAAATATATATATATATATATACATATATATACATATATATATACACATACACACACATAGATACGTACATACATAAGAGCATATAATTATACTTATGTGCGTGTATACATACTATTAAAATATATATGTGTAAGCACCTATGAGTGTTTGGATGTTTGTATGTATATATTTATCTTAGATCTTCCTGATCCCCAGAGATAATCATCGCAAGGCCTGTCTTGAGCTTTTTCCTAGAGGAGGCTCGTGTCAGCCTGGTCTCCTCCACAATCATAAACCACACATTTGCAGGCATGCTTTGCGCCTTCGCCACTTTTCTGGTTTCCATTTCAGAAAGGTTTCACCGATATCTTCATAGGCATACCAAGCAAATGGTCGATCGTACTCTGTTGTCTCACTGTGTTGGCATTCTAGGGGTTACTCAATACAGTTCTCTACACTACTCCTTCAATCGTGAAAAGGTCGAGCCCAAATGTTCTAAGAATGGTCCTTAAGTAAAGTCTGTGAAAACATCTCACTCTGAATGTATTTTTCTTCTTCCAAGTTTAAAACGTAATCAGCAGGACAATGGATATGTGCAAGCACTGGAAAATAACTGCAGCGTTACTAAACCTTTTCTCCACATCAGTTTCTGAATTTTCTTTGTTTGCGGGTTTATTGCTCAATCAGGTGAATGAATCAACGTTTGTTTTATGACCTGGTTCCAACCCAGGCCTGTCATTTTGGCGTTTCAGTAGTTTGATACTGATAGGAGTCGCATACTCTTCATGAAGGTTGCAATCCCACTTTAGTAGAGACAAGATCACCGGTGAAGCAATAATTGCGCGGATCCAATGAAACGGTTTGTTGAAGCTTGCATTCACCGCATACCAGCCCCTTCAAGGCTGGGATTTTATATTTCTTTGAGGTTTACTCCTCTAGGTATGTTTGGCCCGGGGCTGTTTATTTTTATATTCACAACTAATCTTCATATCTGAAGGTCCGTCGCCTGGGGACTCGGTGGATGGAAGTTATCTCTCGTCACAATAGAAAATAAAAATAAATGCGCCCTTTTAAAGCCTAGCCAGGCTCATGGGCACGGTTTCTCGGTTTCTATGGCATATGTGTTCCCTAGCTGGGCGGGACGCCAGTCCATCGTAGCGTTACTCATTTTTGCCAGCTGAGTGGACTGGAGCAACGTGAAATGAAGTGTTTTGCTCAAGAACACAACGCGTCGCCCGGTCCAGGAATCGAAACCACAATCTTACGATAATGATGCTGACACCCTAACCACTAAGCCACGCTCCTCCACTCTTGTCACAATAGATGAACATTTTCTGGTAGTAATCGAGCCAGCTGGACATGTCATTTCTGTACCTTCACCAATAGTCAACATTTTCATTTTTTTGTTTGTTTTGTTTTATTAGCAGCTATTGTTGAGACTGGTGTTTATGACTTGCATTGCCGTTGATGTGGTACAAATGAATCCTACATTACTCGCGAAATCAAGGTCTGCGGA
>NC_042999.1:79764141-79796641 GCF_006345805.1 Octopus sinensis | reverse complement strand
AATTGCCATATATGTTCGTAGATATTGCGTAGTTGAAAGGTATATTCAGCCATACGATATTTTTACTTTTGAATTTTTTATTTGAGTAAGGGTGGGAAAGATTGGTGTTATCCATATCCCTCACAGTTTTGTTATTGTCTTCAGTCTTATCTATATATTTATTTGGTTTTTATCAGTGGGTGAGATTTTTATATTTTCATTTATATTTATTTTATTTAACTTTTTATACTTATTTGTGTCTTGTCTGCCATTTCTGTTATTTGGATCAGGTTTATATGATAGGTTATCTGTTTTGGTTAATTCATATTTTTTTTAAATTGAAGATTCTATATTATTTGAGCTATTTTTATTTATTTTCTTATTCGAAAGAATTGAATTTCCAAGATCTAGGAAGGTGATTTCCTGGTTATATCCTGCCCTAGATAAGGCAACATTGTAATGATATGAGTGAGAATTTAAAATTTCATTGTGAGATGATAATTTAGTAATTCTTCTCGAAATACTTTTAACTATCGATTTCAGAATATTTGGGGGGTGATTTGATAATTTATTTACATATCTAGTAATTTCACAATCTTTTCTATATAGGTAATATAATTTCGAGTTTAAATCTAAAGTAACATCTAGAAAGTTAACTATCTTAGTGTTATATTCATAAGTAATACCTAAGTTAAAATTTTTGAAAAATCTACTAATATTCTTTCTTATTCCCTCAATGATCGATTTATTATTGCTAGGGACGATGAATAATGCATCATCCCTATATAAACCTCCTAGCAATTCCGGGACCTCTCTACTTGGGCATTTCAATAAGTCCCTACTAAATTAGTGACCTCCGTCGATTCACTGGAGCTCATGGGTATATCAAAATTATTTGGGGTATCAGCCCTAGTCCACAATTTTCCCTCAAATTCTATGATAGTCTTCCTAGCTAGTAAAATAATATCAATTTCTTAATAGTCAGTTGACCATATCCCTTAGTGGCTGACGATATGTGCATCTCTGATAATGAGCAGAAGTAGTGGAGGAGCATCAAAGTTGTGTGTTGAAAGGAATTCTTAGAGGATTGGATAATTCACCTTTGGAAACATGGATGGTTCGTTCAACATCCTTAAACAACCCTTTTTCAGGGACCTTTTGAGCGGGGTGGGTTACTCGACCAGAAGAAAATTCTAACTGGGCCCCACCTGCAAAGCCATGTGCTGTTTATCTTGATATGAGATTACCATGTCGCACACATATGGTTGTGTGGCATGTGCCTGGTTACCCTTATCAGATGAGTAGTCATAATGGGTATACTGGGCTTCGTATATTTTACCTCAGTGTCACTTTGATGGCATGCACTGCTCTTTCATTCAATAATAATAATAAGTACCACTGCTATTACTACTACTACCACCACCACCACCACCACCACTAACAACAATAATAAAGTTGATGGTGATGATGGTAGTAGTGTTAAACATATCAACATTGACTTGATTGAAATGTAAAATTTCTGAAAAATTGAAGGAGTAATATTCAATGAAACCAGGAGTGCTGTTTACAACATTCCAAAATATAACCAAACAATTACTTCTTTAGGTGCGTGCAAAATAAAGAGCCCATGAAGTGCGCACGAAACCGTGACGTGTAAGCCGTGAAATCTAAGCCACACACTATTTGGTCAAAATACAGTTCGTAAGATTAAGCCTGAGTGAGCCCATCGGGTGGTATTAAAAGGACAAATCTAGTCATTTCACTACAGTTATCAATTGTGGAACATGAATGTCACTACATAAGCCTACTGACTGCGTAACGCATGGGAGTACTAGTTTTATTACAAAATTTATTTGTATACTATTCTATGATTTCAATATTGTAAAATTGTAGTAATTGTAAATAATAAAAGGCGAAAATCACACTGGGTTGGAATTTCATTGATTACTATATTGTAGGATATATATATATGTGTGTGTGTGTGTGTTTATATATGTGTGTGTGTGTGTGTATTGCAAAGAGTAAATTAACTGGGGCTTCAACTTTCGTGTATTGGGTTTTACAACTGGTTTTAGTATAGTTACACCAACAATAAACGGTCGGTTGTCATTCTGAAATGGATTTGGAATTCAAAATTATTTTAACATGCAAACATACACACATACACACACAACACACACACACACACACACACACACACACACACACACACTCATAACCACACACAGACACACACACATGTACGTAGGTGCGCACACACACACACACACACTCATACATACACACAGTCGCACACTCACAAATATGTGTATTGTATGGCTATACGTATTTCAGGTTTAGCAATTTATTATGTGTGTGGGCATGTTGTTGGCTTGTTCTTGTGTGTGTATGTATATGTGATTTGGTAACAAATAAATCCTCTATGTAAATATTTGATTAATTCAGTGTGAATGAGAGTGTGTAAATATTTTAGTATTTTGAGTGAGCACGTGCGAAGGTGAAAGCGTATATATGATAATATGAGTACCTAAAATGCCTATGTATGTGTGTGCAAGTTTCTATATGCGCACGTGTGTGTGTATGTTGCGTTTCTCTCTATATTCTCTAATTGGTAATGCAAGCACTGTCAAACTGTCACTATTCAACTAGACCTTAAATAGCTTACAGGAAGTATTTCTTCGTGTTAGTATAGTTTACTTACATTTACTGCGTCTTACGCAAATAAACTGATTTGAAGGCGTTAGAAATGGCGTCCGCAACGAATTCGTGTTTACACAAGACGACGAGAAAATTTGCCACATCTACAGACATAAAGCCGCGATTAATTAAACAACTGAAGTGAAAGGGAGCCGTAAAATTCTTACTGTATTTGTAAACTAGATAGAAATCTGTACGATTTCATCTCATTCTTATTTATATTTTAGTATTTTAGCGAGTAATAAAATGTTTCGTACTTATATACGAATTTAGGTAATACGGATGTGGGTGTGTGAGTGTCTTTGTTCAGATTGGCTGTTAGGTACACAGGTCAATATACACGTATGCAAACACATGGATACATTCACACATACATACGCATATGTTAATGTGAACGTGTGCGCGTACGTATGCACGTATATAAACAACTATACAAACACACGCATATATTATAAAATTATATATACACATATAAGTATGAATGTAAATCTAAATTTACAGATACACACACACACATAAATATATATATACATGTATGTGTGTATATATTTATATATATTTATACATGCATACATATACATATGTATAGATGTATAAATCATACACGCATGTCTATACATATATGTATATATATATATATATATTATATATATATATATATACATATATATATATATATATATATATATATATAATATACATAAGTGTGTGTGTGTGTGTGTATATCAGTGCGTATACATATAGATACACCCACATACACATATATACATGTATACATATGTACGTTCATTCTTACACCACTATATGTCGGTGAGGTTTTGTTGGTTTGTGAGTGTGAATGAGTATTTATTTATACATGCAGGCAATCAGCTATTGGTTTTAAAGCTTTTAAGTTTTTGGCATTATTTATGACCAATTTATAATGTAGTAGTGAATAAGACACACATTATTTGTTTTCCTTGTGCTTATAAATAGCTATTTAAATGCTTTATATATATATATATATATATATATATATATATATATATATATATATATATATATTTGTTTCAGTTGGTACTGGGGCATCATCTTTAAGGATAAAGTCGTTAAAAATCTACCCAAATGTCATTTGAAAATTGGCTAAGTGCCTCTTGACTGATAAATGTGTGTTTACCAACTGGCTTCAATGCCGTATGTGACCACCCGAAAATAATATTGAGCTATTAAAATGATTGTAATTCAATATATTAGAGTCAATGAAAATTTCTTCCAAAAGAGATAAGGGAGAGAACATAGGAAATTTCAGTTGATTCAAAAATGAATGAATATAAACTTTACCGGATCAAATCGTTTTGTATATGCGGTGACAACTTGGGACTTGTTTCCATCTTATTACATTTCTTCAACGAAGCACAGTCGAAACTCCACTTGATCAAAATACTATTTGCGACGTCTATGATTTTGACGGTGAAATAATTTGCTGATTTGATAACTGAAAATAATGGCAATGCAAAATTTATGAAGGGTCCCATGAGCACAAAGAGTGTACGGTTATGTGCAAGCTGGATGCAATAATTAATGTAGAGAGCCCAAATTTTTTAATTCTGTTTTAAATATATTCTTTTATTTTTTTATTCTCTTGTTTCAATCATTTGACTGCAGCCATACTGGAGCACCGCGTTTAGTCAAACAAAAGTGATGATGGTGGTACAAACACAGACACAGAAGTATAATATACATAAATGAACGACGGGCGTTTTTCCGTTTCTGTCTACCAATCCACTCACAAGGCTTTGGTCATCCCAAGGCTATAGAAGAAGACACCTGTCCACGGTGCCACGCAGTGGGATTGAAACTGCAACCATGTGGTTAAGAAGCAAGCTTCTTACCACGCAGCCACGCCCGCGACTATATGGAGAAATTTCATCAGCTTCATCGAAAATTACACTCAAATTTGAGAAGGGGGAGAACTTTCCTTTTAAAACTACTTCCTAAATATTTGAAGCTCGTTTTTATTTTATCGACCGGACGAGGATGGCTGAAAAGTTAAGGCCAATGTTGGAGAGATCCGAACTCAAAATCCAAAGGGACATAATAAAGCACTGCAAGAGATTTCAGTCAACAGGTTCTTGTCATATATTGCCTCAAGTATTCATCGTATTATATTAAATTGTGCTTATTTATATTAATTTAGCGATATACGCATATATATTTTAACTTAAATTTGTTTTTTTTTTCTTTTTATACTAATAATTTTAAGAGCTACATGTTACGTGTCTGTATATGTATGTGCAAGTCTAAATTTATCTATTCGTCTATCTAGAGTTATTAGCTCTTACTAGTCAAAAACAAAAGTTACACACACACACACACGCATATATATATATATGTATATATATATATATGTATATATATATGTATATATATATATATTATATATATATATTATATATATATATATATATATATATATATATTATTCTTAATCAAGACTGCAGCCCTACGATTGCTTAACTGGTCGTAACTTCGAAGTCACTGTAAAAAATACTCTTGTCTAAGAAATATAAATTTGTACTCTACAAAAGTGTAGTGTAGCACATCAGATTAATGTTAAATTGTTTTTATTATAATTGAAAATAAAAAGAAGCGTCAACACTACAAGCTATATCATATTCGGAATAAACTATGTTATTGAAACCGATCCGCTGTTTGTTGATCATTTATGTTTGTCAAGTAATTAATCAGCCCTTGATCTTGTAACTCCCACATTCTCATTAAAGTCGTTTTATGTTATTAGCTGATAGTATCACCAGTATTTAAACATTATTTTTTCGTTTTACCTCAGTCTTCAATTGCTCCATTGTTAGTAACAAAACTCGTTAGTTCCAAGAATAGTAATTTTCTTTTTTATATATCCAAGGGAGTGCTTCAACGAAGAGCGAGACGTTGTTAACCATTGATACTCTATGGAATTACTAAAACGGTTTACTTATTTGCTGACTTTCACATCATAACAACGCATTTAACTTTCAGTGTTTCTTCAAAAAAAAAAAAAAAGAAATATAGCTTGATATTTTTATTACACAGGTTGTGCTAACAAAACACTATTTAAAAGTCGAAATTGCTTATGTAACCTTGAGAAGGTTACCTTGTGATTCATGATTTCATATGCGTCCTCAATCATAATACTTCATTACACTTAATTAGATCTCAACGTGTCAGTTCTAATATCAACAGGATACAAGGATCAGTTCTCTTAGATTTTTAAGACATATTCATTATTATTTTGATTGAGTAAACAACTTAGCGCTGAAATGCACTCCCTCTGGTACAAATATACAGTTTGGTATGCGTTGCTATATTCTATATTTTACTGACAGGTATCAAGAAAACCAAAGCCTGTTCACTGACGTTAGCGCCTACAAGCAAGAACCAGTTTTATTTTTAAATTAAGTATGAGAATGAATTATATTTTATAAGTAATATCTAATGTATTGAAATTAATACATATATTGTTTACTAGGTTTTGGAAAAAACACTGTCGGTAAGAGAAAAATATTTACTAGGTTTCCCATAGAACTCCTTATCAGACAAGACTGAAAATTTTACTATTAAACAATTTCTCTTCTATAAAGATTAGTTGACTAAACGCTCGGATTTCTCGCCCACATCGCGATAAATTTATCTATCGAAACTGGGTTTTTTTTCCTCAACATCTTATAATAATTCTGCTTGTCATTGCGTTACTTAGTCCATCAGTAACGCTTTTACGGGATTAGAGAAAAAGCGGGAGAGAGAAAAAGAGAGAAAGAGAAATAGAGGTAGAGAGAAAGAAGCAGCCATGACGTGAAGCAGGGGGAATGTAAATGTATCGCTTTCACGTGATTAGCTGAGGAGAAAGAGAGCAGAAAGAAAAAGGAGAGAAAAAGAGGATAAGACAGAAAAAGGGAGAAAGGCAGAGAGAAGCGTACATGACGTTAGATAAGGGGAACACAGTATTTATTATGTAGTTAAAAAAGTTAGTAGAAGGTAGGGGAGGAAAGTTGAAAATATAATTTTAGCAGAGGTTAAAGAAAGGCACAGAGAGAAGAGAAAGAGAGTGAGAGAGAAAGAGTGAGAGAGAGAGAGAGAGGATGATGATAGTGGTGGTGGTGGTGGTGGTGGTGGTTTTGCTGGTTTTGGTGGTGGTGATTGGCTTTTGAAAAGTGCCGTGAAATATTCACGCTTATTTACGTTACAGTCATATGCAATTAAACTAAAGGTTGTATCATATATCCGGGATATTTTTTTCATTTGGTTTCTGAGAAAAATGGAAAAATAAGAGTGAATATTTATTTTATGTGTGCTGTATATTAAGTCTATAAAATTGTGCCGTATTCCAGTTTCTTTCACTTTTCAATGAGTTGCAGATAAGCGACTGTCTTTTTATACAGACACAACACAGGCTATGTTCTCAGGTCTTTTCGGTGAAGTTTTCAAATATAACCCAACAGGTTTACCATTAATTCCGCAAAATATTCACGAGTTTCCCTAGTTGTTATTATTATTAATGTAGACAACTGGCTGAATGTTTAGCGGCCTTTCTTTCGGCGCACGTTATAAGTTCAAATACCGGCCAGGTTGGCTTTAACTTTCGTTCTTTTGGGATAAATAAAATTAATACCAGTTGCGCACTGGAGTTGATGTAATCGATTAGCCTCCTCCCCGAAAAATCTCAGGCCTTGTACCTACGGTAGAAATGAATGTTTATAATTATAATTTTCAATCATAGACAATAATTGGTTTCCTCGACACCCAATTATTTTGATGAACTGTCTCTTATATAAAAACTTAATGCCAGCAAATAGGAATCTCCAGTCTTATTATTATTTTAGGTTTGAGCACCAGAAATAAAAATGAATGTCTAATGCAAAATTCCCTATCTTCTCCATCTATAAATCATTTGTCATGTGGTTACCTAAAAACAAAATAAGAGAAATGATAAAACATTATGTGTGCGTGTGTGTGTGTGTGTGTGTGTGTATAATCATTCGTTTCTAAGAAGCTGGAATGTCTGGAAAAAAACGCCCCTGCGCCATACTATTTCTCCGCTCTCAAACGCATACACAAAGGCAAACGCTCGCAAACACACACATATGAACACAAATGGACGCACCACAAAATAATATTCTGTATTATTTGAATTTTCATTACGTGTTCTTTCATAGTTGACATGCATGAATTGGAGAAAGGAATAACTGTCTAGGTATGATGGTAGGGCGATGGTTGTCATAGTGGTGATAATAGATCTTCTCATGGTACCTGGGATTCTTTTGTCTTCTGTATTCCTTATTTATTTAAGCTTGAGTGTTTATTTGTGTAGTTGTTGTTGCTGTTTTTATTATTTTTTCTATGTTATGCATTCAAATTTACTTCGACCTAATCAACCATTACTATTTCGGCTGTTAAACATAATATTCATTGTGACACTCGAGATGAAGGTGTGAGTAGTGATAAAATGTGTGCAGTGATTAGCTTCGGCTTGATAAACTAGCTTCAAATTTCTTCAAATGTACATCACTTTACTTACTGCCTTAGCAACTCGCTAACGACTATAACAGATTATAAAAGCAAATCTATGCATATTTAGCCGCTTAATTGGTCGCTCTGTCAATAGCAGAAGATAACAGATCTTAATTTATTAATGAAGCCATGCTATCAACCAACACCCATGCTACCAACCGAAGCATCATTTCTTACCTCTCTCCCTCTCTCACACCCTTTTAAATAGCCTTTCATTGCTACTCCTCACTCTCTCTCTTTTTCTCTACTCCACCGCCATTTTCCTTCAATTCATGTATCATTATTAATCTCTTTGTTCTACCTATGCGTTTACTATATGTATGTGTGTGTGTGAATGCGTGTTTATATCCATCTCTTATCTATCTATATGTGAATGTGCGGTTCTACATATCTACATTGCTCATTCTCTTCTCCACGCCTTCGTTTACTCTGTCAGCTATCACTCCTTTCCTCCTTTCTAACCGTCTGCTTGCTCTATTAATGGCTTGTTACAATTTGCTGCTGACGAAATGAATTTTCTTACTTAATTTGTCGAGATGAATGCTTCTGGCTTAATTTATATAGTGTTTGAGATTGTGTCCGTTACTGCATACATATACATGCTCTCACAAGCATACACACAGGTTTAAATATACATATACACATATGTATATTTATATACACATACATAACTCACACAGATACACTCATACGCATCTATACACATACATATACATACTTGCATATATATATATATATATTATATATATATATATATATATATATACATATATATATGTGTGTGTGTGTATGTATGTATGTATGCATGCATGTATATATGTAAGTATATATATGCATGTATGTGCTGCGTATTTATAATGTATATAGGTTCTTTTTGTAGTATAGCTTATAGCTTTCTGGACAAGAAGAAAGAGAGGCAGAAAGAGAGAAGAAGAGAGACGAAGAGAGACGAAGAGAAGAGAAGAGGGAAGGTGTGGGAAGAAAAGCAAAAGTTATGGAAGTGTATAACTACATGAAACATTGAATAGACATTGGAACAAATGAAGAAATGAAAGCTAAATAAGTAAATAAACACAATTTAATGGTGAGAGGTGGGGACATTCTTCCCACTCGTTCATTTCTTAGAATAATTCACTCGTAGATTACATTTTTATCTCCCCAATTTACGACGCTAATAAGATTTGGACTCAATTTCCTTCCTTTCTTCCAATTGCTGTTTGCAACTAAATAATAACGAATTCTATACGAATGGCTCCGTTGAATAGCACATTGATTAGACACTCAAGCTAACGGTTAGCCGAAATGGGCTTTTATGGTCATTTATTCCTTAGACAAGTATGCTGGAGATGACCAAGAATGTAGAGTATTGCTTAAATTATTTGTGAATTGCCAAAATTTTGCCTGGAAGCTGTGTGTTCTAATCTCGTTAAGATTGACTTTTAATGTTGCGTTTCTCTGTACTTGTGATATATAGATATCATCGACTCAAATTTAATAAACATATCCCCCCCAAAAGTAGACGAGATTGATTTTTCTCTTCACTATAAAAAGTATACTGGGATGATCTTCGACGAAATTAAATATTAGATGGAACTAAGGTATTTCATCATACTGTGTGTGGTATCTAAATTTGTCGCTCACTACTCCAATATGATAAAAATCATATGCTTTGAGAGGCACTAAATTTCTTAGTACCACAGATAATATTCTTGTTAATGAAACGAGATTTTTTTTATTTAATTTCTTTTTCTTCTGGAATTATTTTTTGTTCCTGTTCGTACAGCTTTCTCATAGTTTTATTTATGCTCAAGTATTTGTAGAATTTTGAATTGTCCAGTTTATTTTTATTATTTCCCAGTCCTGATTTCCAACTCATTTTCTCATTATCTTAATCCATCTTACTGTATTGTAGCCCATCATTTTTTTCCAGTTGAAAAGGTATTTTAATGCCATTGTCAATATCCTTCAAAATACAGAGAAGACTCTCAGACTGGGAACATTGCTTTTAATGTCCATTTACTCTGTGGAATAGCACCTTGAAAGACAGCTTATAAATTACCTACAAATAAACGATGGAGAAATAGATAAATGTATCATAAGTTACATATTTGTCTTGGAGATCATTGATGCGTCATCGGTAAGAAACTATCTAGTAATTTGATAAGCATTAAAAACAGAATGTTGTGGGTGAGCGTTGCTTAGTTTTGTTAAATGACAAAACAACCATTATACATTTTCAATGAAACCGATGCCTGAGCTCCTCCAGTTTTCGAGACTGTTTAAAGTAAATCTCAAACAATATATTGAATGATTTATTTATATATTTATTAAGTTCCAATGTACACTGTTGTTACATAGTTTTTTAATGGACAATTGGTTTCGATACGTGGCCCCGTTTTCGAAAATGGGTTTCCAAAATATTTCTCTAGTGGATACCATATTTATGTGCTATTGCTCTCTAGAATGTCTGTGGGTTGTTTTCGATTGTGTAATTCTGAGATAACCTTTTTGTCTAACTCTAAACCTTTCTCCTTTATTCTCTAAAGCAATTATTTCTGCATTATTTGAGTATTTTCGTATTGTTCAAGGCAAATACTATACTTATCAAGCAGTAATATTAATTTAGTTCTTCTTGGGAGAGTTATCTTCTCTCATCAGCGTTATTTTGTATACGCACAATAGATTTTATAAATGAGTACAATCACATTAAACACGTTCGTGCTCAGCTGGATGTAGGAAACCATTTCGCTACAGAAGTAGTCTCTGTACTACTCTGAAAATACATCATTGCGCTTTGGAGGGTGCCTTTAGGATGCACGATTAAAGAGTTTCTGCGTCCTTACGCTTCATCAGTTGCAGACACCGAATCAGTAGTTGATATCCATCTCAGAACGGTTCTAAATGGTTATTAATTACATTTGAAGACGTGTAGAAAACTTGGTCAAGCCGGGATCAATTAACTAGAGGCTAACAAAGCAGCGATGAAATATATCTCACACGTTTGAGTACACTCGGATATATGAAGAACTTTTGCTTCAGAAATATTCTCGTGAGAAAATTATTTTAAAGTAATTGACTCCTGATAAGATGCACTGGTCACTTGTATGATGCAATGATCAGTTGCATGATTCCGTCATCACTTATATAAATGTAATGGCTTTGTTGTTTCATCGGACGACGTTTTTACTGAGTTCTTTCTTCATCTGTAGCCATTTATCTCGTTGTTGGTTAACATTCTCGCTATATTCTCCTTTGTACTTGCTTGCGTGATAATAACTATCAACACGTTATCAAAATTATTATTTTGTGTCTGAATCTGTTCTATTTTTACATACAGTGTTCTGAGACGGCTTGATTATTTCATATCTACAAACGAACTTCTAAAACCACTTAGATTAGGCGACACCTATAGGTGTATGTGGTATATCTTTGCTATTAGTGTGTACTAGTTTATATGTCAGTAATACCTCTAAATAATCGAACATGTATTATCTTGATTTATATTTTCTTTTGTTTTGTCGTAGATGGAATGATGAAAAACATGTTCTCTTAGCTAGGCAGTGAATTATTTCTCACCATTTTGCAAATGTTTGAAAGAATCTTTAGAGCATCTGACATTCACTGAGACATTTGTTGCGGCTCTCTAAGTTCTGAAATCCTCCGAGATCACCTTCGTATTCATCCGTTCAAGATGTGCAAAATAAAGTGTCATTAAAAAAAAGAAAGGAAACTGTGGGTGACATCATCGACAACCCAATCTCCCAAATTCCAGACCTTGCGCCTAAGTTAGAAACAATTATGATTATTGTGATTATTATTATTATCATTATTATTATTTATTGTTTTTGCACAGATTCTAACGCTGGAGATGTACTACGGTGCCAGCTGTTCACTACTAGTGAACTAAGGTAACACCTCTTATTTTTAAGCACCCTCAGGAGTATTCGATCAGTTCCAAGCAGTGCTATTTTCTGCAAATGCTCCCCGCCTTATTGCAGCCTCTATTTGTTCCATGTACTTCTCAAGATTTCTACTCACTGTTCCCAGGGATCCGACAATTATTGGTACTATTACAACCTTTTTCATCGACCACAACTGTTTAACCTCCCAAGCTAACCTGCCATATCTATCGTTTTTTTTTCTTCCTTATCGCATACCGTGTTGTCAGCTAGGCATGCCATATCAATGATTCAGCATCGTTTGTTTTTTTTTTATCTATTAACTCTATGTTTGGCTTCCTATTCTTTATCTCATGATCGCACTGAATCATGGAATCACATAGTATCTTAACATTATCATATTCAATGATGCCTTCGGGTTTATGTTCGTACCACTGTTTTGTTCTGTCAAGTCCATACTTGTGGCAAAGTGACCAATGGACAATCCTTGCTATATTGTCATGACGTCCTTTATATTCTTTCTGGGCTAGTGGCGTACATTGACAGGTAATATACCTTACGGTTTCACCATTTTGTCTACAAATTCTGCACTTATCACTTTCTGCTGTGTTGTCTATTCTGTATTTGATGTAATTCGTTAATAGTGCTCACTCTTGGGTAGCACAGATTAGAGCTTCCGTTTCCTGTTTTAAATCACTTTTAGTCATCCACAGCAATCTGTTTTCTCTGTCTTTATCTTTGCATTCTTCTATCCTAAACAAGCCAGACCGTCTTACTTCCAATAACAGAGGTCCTGTGGCATTTTTCACATACCATGCTACGTTGATTTCTTCTGTGACTCAAAGAGACAATACTCTCCTTAGAATGCGAGCTCAAGCCTGAAAGCAGCTCCAATATTCTTAATATGATTTTAAAAGCTCTTAGAAACTACACCTAACGCTCCAATTACCACCAGTATCATCATTACTTTCCTCATGCCCCATAACGTTCCTATCTCGTCCCGTAGTGGATGGTACTTCTCACTCTTTTCTGTGTCCTTATATTTCACCCCCGTATCACCTGATTTTGCAACATCTATTATCATTGGTTCTTTTTCATCTCTATGGATGATCACGATATCTATTATTATTATTCAGTTGTCATATTTATATCATGTGCTTTCATTGTGGTTGTTTGGAAACTTTGTATCGGCTATTTTAAATCCATTTGGCTGCATAACCACAACGAGGCACCAGGGGAACACTTTATTTTATTATTTTACAGAGACCAACTGTTTAAGATCTAATTGTGATTAAGGACCCTATTGCACTTGGAAATTCAATACAGTAATTGTAGACAAACAAAAGGTTGAAATATGCTTAGGGAACAAATGATATAAACTTTTGTTCATCATAATTTCTCCAACATTTTCTCTGTATCTCAAACCAGTGATACAAAGAAGTAAATTAGTAACTTAACCGCTATACCGGAAGCAGACTAGATGATGATAATCTACACGGAGCTCTGAAATGAACTCAAAAGTAGCAGTGGCACATCTCGTTGCTCACATAAGATATTCTTTAAACCTTATGTATGTATGTATGTATACAAATATATATTTAGTAATATAAATAGATATAGATATGACTATATATATATATATATATATATATATAATATATATATATATAATATATATATATATATATATATATAAAACATTGCTACTAAATTCTACTGAGATATGTATATGCAAAATCTGTAAATTAATTATCTAACAGCACTACTATTTATTACACTGCTATTTCGTTTATGAAATATATGAACGGTGTAGGAGGGGAGAAATGCCATTCTTAGATAAGCAAGTAGAATGGTTTGCACTCAATACACTAGTTTTAGTTGTTGTGATGTTGCATATTATGTAATTGTAAGAATCAGTAGGAATACCCATTTGTAACTGAATGTTGATTAGTTCTCGGGAAATATGTCATTCTTGTTGCACTATTTATGAAAACAAAATAGCTTTTATTAATTGACACGTGGTAGTACACTTGGAAATGAATATGCTTTCTTGAGAACTTTGCCTGATAAACATTAGTTTTTAGTTACGTTTACCTTAGTATTTCATTGAATTTTTCTGATAAGCAATTCCATCCCAGAAGCCACACTGAAGATTATAGGAGAAAATGAATGCATATATGCATAAATACGCTCATATATACACGTACGTATACTTATATGTATTCAAGCATATATATATATATATGTATATATATATATATATATATATATATATATATATATATATATATATATATATGTATATGTGTATATATGTATATATATATATATTATATATATATATATATATATATATATATATATATATATATAAACTGACATGCATACGCATATATGTATGCTCACACACCAGCACATACGTGTATGCCAATACATAAGAAATGTGTACCTGTGTATGCATAGTGATCTGTGTATATGTAAATATATATGTTCACACACCAGCGCGCGCACGCACATATATGCATAATACGTAAAACGAAGAGTGAAAAGAAAGGAAGAAGGGAAGAAAGTAAGAATAGAAGTATTTATCTTTTCAGTGGTAGCATCTAGATAGAAGTGTGGAACTAATTTTCTAAATGCTGAAATATTGAGTAATAATAAATGCATTTTTCTGGTGAAAATAATGATATACATGAAAAAGTATTTTACTTGTATATATATTTGGGGTATATATGTATATATATATATATATATATATATATATATATATATATATATATATATATATATATATATATATGTATATATATACACAGTAATGTGTTAAGTGTAGTACTTTGAGCTTTGAATAATTCAAGTCTGGAACATGGGTGTTTCACTCATCTTCCTTAAACAAAACTTATATATATATATATATATATATATATTATATATATATATATATGGCCTGCTCGCTTAGCCAGCGGGGTGGCGTCTTTCGAAGGCTAAAACAATGCGAACGCATTGTGACCAGCGATGTGTAACAACATCTGATGGTCTGGTCGGTCACGTGATCACGTGATATATATATATATATATATATATATATATATATGAAATACATATCATTATTATTATTTAACATATACCTGCTCGTACAAGACCCGCATCAGACACCTCACTCCTATTATTATCGAACCGAGAGTTTAACCATGGTCCATCCCGAGCACTTACATAGGCTTACATGCTACCCTGGGTCTTCTGAATACCAGTACCTCTTACACATATACCGAAGGAAGCACATAAATGTGAAACAAGGTGAAAAAAATAGTACTCGAATACCAGAGGCAAAGTATTATGATTTAATGAAAAGCAGCAAAAATATCGCAAAAACTGTCCGACGAATGGGAACGTGAAACTCTGAGTTACAGTTTTTTTATATTTTTATGCTTTTTAATAAAGTATATATATATATATCTATATATTATATATATATATATATATATATATATTATATATATATATATACATATATACATATATACATATATGTATATATATGCATATATACATATACATATATATACATATACATATATATATACATATGTATATACATATACATATATATATATACATACATGTATATACATACATATATATACATACATATATATATATATACATACATATATATACATACATATATATACTTACATATATATACATACATATATATACATACATATATATACTTACATATATATACATATATATATACATACATATATATACTTACATATATATACATACATATATATACATACATATATATACTTACATATATATACATACATATATATACATACATATATATACTTACATATATATACATATATATATACATACATATATATACTTACATATATATACATACATATATATATATATCTTTGATCCTGTCTCCTCTCATTACCCAACGAACTTTTACACCTTCTACACTGGACTATTCTACTTGGAATCTCTACCTGGACTTTCTACCCTCATACACTTCAGCTGCGCCTCTCCAGCCTATGGATTACACTGGACATTTCTGCCGGTGTATCTATGTTAGAAACCGACTCATTCTTTATTGGCTAGAAATCATGAAATAAAACTTAACAATGATACACATGCATACTAAACCAAACTCGTAGTTCCCAGTCCAGTCCTACCGTGCAAACGTCCTCGACATTCATCTGAGTTGAACAACATCGAGTGAAAGTTTCAGAAATTCGTTGTGCATTCTTTAGCCCTTTAGACACATTAGACTCCGACATGTGTAGGCATTCTCAGAAGGAGGATTAATTGATCACATTGGTCCCTCTATTGATTTCGGTCTGGTGCTCATTTCATTGAATCATTAAGGTAGAATTTTACGTCAAGGGCAATAACAATACAGCAGTAAGCACGACCCCTAACACAGACAAAGTCACATATTTCCACACATCTGCCGAAATTTGACAATTTCAACAGGCACAGCCGTGGCTCAGTAGCAAGAAGCATGCTTTACAATCACATGGTTCTGGGCTTAGTCCCGTTGCGTGGTAACTTGGGTGAGGTAAGTGTCCTCTACTATAGGCTCGTGACGACCAAATCCTTGTGAGTAATTTTGTTAGACTGGTCTTAGAAATGTTTATGGGCTCCCTGCAACATCCGAGAGATAGTATCAAGTGACAATGTTTAGCATCGTTATGTGTGTATATATATATATATATATATATATATATATATATATATATATATACATGTATACAGGATCGTTTGTAGAAATGAATAAATCCGGAGGAGGAACACACCCTAAGATATAGAGCAGTTAATAATATAGTGGGTTAGGCCGGTTTATGGAGTTACCCTCGACGTGTCACTGATAAAGGTTTTAGCCTTACGGTGTATATTCGGACCCTAAACGCTGCTGGCTTGTGATCTCCTCAAAAATAGTCTGAGATACGCCGTAAGGCCAAACGCCTTTTAAGCGAGAAACCCAGGGTAATCCCATAAAACGGTCTATCGACTATAAAATCTATCTATCTATATGTTATATATATATATATATATATATATATATATTATATATATATATATAATATATATATATATATGAATAAATATATACATATGCACACACAGAGACACATACAAGCATACACACATGCATACATACATACATACATACACACATACATACATGCATACATACATACATACATACATACATACATACATACATGTATGAATGTATAGGCACACACACACACTGATCCACATGCATGCGCAGAAACAAAGAAAAAGGAACACAGTGTGAGTAAACTATTGAAAAGGTTGCAAAACGCAACGAAAATTTTAGAAAAATAAAAAGAAACAAGTGGAAATTTTACCGGTGAGTGTGTTAAATCATAAAACACCAAAAGAGAATGATTCTCCCCAGACACAACAGTATATATATCTATACACTTTCTTCCCAATAATTTTTGAAGCTAGGGTATAACAAATTTTTTTTTTTTGCACAGCGTGGCTAAAACTGTATGTTTATTTAAAAAGATATTACCTTATGTTTTATAAAGTATCCAAAAGCACTTTTTAGTGCATTATGAATTAATTTCTTAGCAGTTGCTAATGGCGTGGGGTGAATAGAGAAGCATTTTAATAATTCGTTCTGCCTTAAGAAAAGATGTCATCACATCTCATTACACACACACACACACACACACACACACACACACACACACACACACACACACACACACATACACACCACACACACACACACACATATACTCTCTCTCTCACACACACAGTCAGACACACACGCACACGCCAGGAGAGTTTCTTTGTACCTCTCATTTCCTGCTCTGGCTGTCTTTTTCTTTCTCTCCGTCTTTCTCTTTATAAATTGACAAACAAAACTAGTGTTATGGTGTGATGCTGTTCAATTAATTGCAGTTTTTTTGTTCACACGTTAAATACTAGTTAAATTCTGTTGGTGGCAGTACTTCACAGTAAATTTTAGTTTGATGCTTTCAAAGTGTCGTTAGTGATGGCAACTCTTCTGTAACCATTTTATATATATATATATATATATATATATATATATATATATACTTGGTTTATGTTAATTTTGAAAACAATGAAGACTATGGCAAAAAACATTCTCTTTCCCTCGATTCCTAAAGCACCGATGGTTTCCTATGAAGGCATAAAACATTCTATGAACATCCTCCGGTTTATAATTAATTTCAAATTTAACTTAAATGAAATAGCTCTTTTCGTAATATATAATTAACAAATCATCGGTTGAATCATGCTGAAAGTTCTAAAAAGGGTAAAATAGTGCTGTAGTGATTATCACTAATACAAAATTATGAGAACTTCGAAATAGATAAAAAGAAAAATAATATACGTCTTTTTCTTCGTATTCTTTAAAGTACAGATTTCTAAGCCCACCTTGTGTTTTGAAGAGAAGATTATCCCTCTTACGTTAACAGCCCTAGCCAGAGGGAACCACCCAATATTGTCATAATTCAGCTGATATGTGGGGCTTAGATTAACATAAAATGTTGCTGCAAGATTGTAATTCAGATAATTTTTAAACGAGATTTTCGGTCAAATTTTCCTTGCTTGCGCAAAAACTGGATGGTGTTTGGCACTCATTTTCCCGCATTTGTTCAGAAATCATTCGAATTTCTTTATTAATTCGACAACTTAGTTCTTTTCTACCAATACGATATTAATTTATGCACGCTGAAGTACTGCTGGAATAAGAGGAGATACAATTACTTTTATTAGCGAACTGTTGAAAAGGAACATGGGTGAAAGCTTTTACGGGGGTCATACAACCCACTAGGAACTCGCTTGCATATACGCCTTCGTCTTAAAAAACAAATGACACGTTTAATAAGACAACCAGAAAGAGAATGTACGAGAAAAGGTGGGATAGTCAGAGATCTGCACGAGTGGAACTGAAATGAGCCTAAGCAAAAATATGTCGTATAAATAGATACAACTATGATAGCAGATAGAGAAAAAATATTGTACTAGAATGCGATTTTTTTTATCAGAAATTAAAAATGATTAAATCTTATTGGTTTACGAGGAGTGTCTTTTTTCGGGGAACGCGGGGCTTTTCGGTCTTGGACTTGTGCCAAAATATGAGACCAATAATAACTATACTGATTCACTTGTATATTAAAACTATGTCACACATACACGCACGCACACACACACACACACACACATACACACTCACACGCACAGACACATACAAAGAAAAACTAAGAAAGAGAGAGACGAAAGAGAGAGAGAGAGACAGACAGACAGACAGACAGAGACAGACAGACAGACAGACAGACGGAGAGACAAAAAGTATATAAACAGAGAATGACACTTTTATCTCTGAATCGCTAATTCTTGATCCCGCTTCCACGCATATTGAAAGTTAAATGGGCGATTCTTTCTTGTCTTGGGATTCACGGTCAAACGGCTGGGTGGAATTGCGCGAAAAATTACATAGATGTGCAGAACGATCCGGTGATGATGCTGGACATTGTATTTTTTCCTAGTTCTCATGGTTACCGAGATAATCTACTATAATAATACTCTTGTGTTTATGAATGAGAATGGAAGGGATGATAGATGAATAAAGAAGGAAGGGGTGATGTCATACTTGGTAGTGGGACGATGAAAAATTCTACGCTGAAAAAATAAATCAAACAGCGTTTCAGTTCTGTGTGAATATATGTGTGTGCATGTAAAATGGGTGGTATGTGAATGTGTGTTTGCATGTGTGTGTTTGAGTGTGTGTGTGTGTGTGTGTGTGTGTGTGTGTGTGTGTGTGTGTGCATTTGCACGCGCAATTGAAGTGGGATGGTTTATCTTTGCTTGCTTAGTATTTGGTTCATTTTTTGATTTGGTTGAATCTTGTTTTATTTTGCTAATCAGTTATGTTTAGCGTTTTGACAGAGAAAAGTCATTCTATAATTATCTTTTAACGTAAGTGTGCCCAAACAAGCCGAATGCTTACACAGAGCAGGTTTTACAGCCACATCAACCAACCCGACCGGGTGAAACCGGGCTTAGCTGCTAGTATATATATATACATATATATAATGGCCCAGTGGTTAGGGCAGCGGACTCGCGGTCGTAGGATCGCAGTTTCGATTCCCATACTGGGCGTTGTTAGTGTTTATTGAGCGAAAACACCTAATGCTCCACGAGGCTCCGGCAGGGGGTGGTGGCGATCCCTGCAGTACTCTTTCGCCACAACTTTCTCTCGCTCTTTCTTCTGTTGGCCTGCCCACTTAGCCAGCGGGGTGGCGTCATTTGAAGGCTAAAACAATGCGAAGCGCATTGTGACCAGCGATGTGTAGCAACATCTGATAGCCTGGTCGGTCACGGTGACGATAAGAAATTAAACTACGATTTACCTTTTTAAATTACCTGCAGCCGTATATCTTATACCAAAGATTATACTTACTGAGATAATTACCAGGAGTGCCTCTGGATACTTATATCCCTTAGAGGGCTTAACACCTCTAACTTATAACTGACTGTGTGTGTATACATATACGTATATATTATATATATATATATATATATATATTATATTATATATATATATATATATACATATATATAGTATTTTTATATAATAATTGTACCATTATCATTATTTACAGGAGCGTAAATCACGGCGCCGTAATAAAAAACAAAAACATTCGCACCGAAAGTATATATATATATATATATATATATATATATATGTATGCATGTATGTATACATATTTACATATATATACATTCATATATATACACATATGTATATATATATTCATATCTGTATATTTGTGTATACATATATGTATATATATTTACATATAAATATAGTGTATATATATATATATATATATATATATATATAATATATATATATATATATATAAACATATATGCATATAAATATATACATACATACATACATACATACATACATATATATATATATATATATATATATATATATGAGAAAGGATATATATATATCCATCTTTCCTATGATACTAAAATAATGCTGCAGTGTCCTAGGAAAACCTTTGAAAATTAATGTTATAACGTTTCTGGATGTTTGAAATCTTTCTTGCAACCCTGAAGGAGGCAATCATCAAACCAATTCACAAAGAGAGAAACAGAGCATAAACGAGTAATTATACAAACGTGGAACAATAGCTTTCTCAGAAGTACTCCACATGGAGGAAGCTGTTTAACAAATCTTCTTCAGAAGTATGACGAGACGTTGAAGTCTCTTTTGCCGGGAGTGAAAGATGACTGTACATATATCGAAATCTTGGCAAGGATTTCAGCAATGTTGATCATGGCATTTCAAGACATTCTGATATTTGGCATTTCGATTTGCTGTAATACACGCCCCGAAAGTTTGCACTTATTGGCATGCTGTCAATGAATATATTTGTAGTGAATTGTTTCGCACGCAAACTAGCACATACACCCACACATATGCGCGCACATATACATATTATACATGCATATAATATATATATGCTTATGTGTGTGCCAGTATGTCCATACATACATATATACATACCTAGACAGATATGTATGTATGTATGTTTGTATGTATGTGCGTGTGCATGCATTTATATATATATCATAAACTGTATAATGTATGTGCATGTTTTGTACGTGCGTATAGAATTTACTGTCACTGGATGTCTCTCATTGCTCATCATTATGACAGCTTTCGATCTGCCTAAGTTTAATGTTACCAAACGAATAAGTAATTTTTTAATTCGAGATGAATCTATACCTGACTGGTCAAAGAATACAAAGCGTAAAGTTTAACTTAAACAATTTCCGTGTTTTATTTTCTCGTGAGGAACCCTTTCAAAGAACTAATTTATGCAGTCGGAAGAAAAAAGACACAAAAAAAAAAACAATCCTAAATTGAAAACCGTCCAATGACTTACAAATTACACTGCGTTCAATTGTAATGAACTTCAACTGTATCGTACACATGTAAATTAGGCGCCAGTGTGTGTCTGTGTGGTAAAAACTTTGATTCCTAACAACGTGGTCCTGTGTCTATTCTCACTGCGTGGCACCTTCGCAGATCTCTTCCACGAAAGATCCGAGTCGACCAAAGAATTGTGAGCGGATTTGGTAGACAGAAACTAAAACAAGACCGTCATATATCTATATATATATATATATATATATATATATATATATATATATATAAAAGTGTATGTATGTGTGTGTGTACGTATGTTTGTGTATGAAGGTGTGTGGCTTAGTGGTTAGTGTATTGGACTCCTGATCGTAAGATTGACGTTTTGATTCCTGAGCAGGGTGATGCGTTGTATTCTTAAGCATAACAATTCATTTCCTGTTGCTCCACTTTACTCAGCTGGAATCAATGTGTAAACCTGCGACGGACCGACGCCCTTTCCACTAAGCTATACATACATACATATATATGTATATATGTATGTATGTATGTATGTAGTATGTATGTATGTATGTATGTATGTATATGTATATATATATATATATATATATTATATATATATATATAATATATATATATATACTTTATTTAAAGCAGCAGAAAATTCAACAAAACCTGTTACTGAGTTTCATGTTGCCGTTCGTCGAAAACGCTCGAAATTTGACCGTTATTTGTATAGGACCAATCAAACAAGTCCATTTTTAAAGGTTTAGCGTTTATACTAGTCTGGATAGAATTGACATATCGGTTCTATTCTAGCAAAAACTGTCCGACGAACGGCAACGTGAAACTCAGAGTGACAGGTTTTGTTGAATTTTCTATTGCTTTAAAGCTTTAAATAAAGCATATTACTATACCACTGGTATTTGAGTACTCTTTTTTTCCACCTTGTTTCACATTTATGTGTTTACTCCGGTATATATATATATATAGAGAGAGAGAGAGAGAGACAGAGAGACAGAGAGACAGACAAACAAACATACAGACAGAGACATACAATACATACTTTCACACACACATACATGTATACATACAAAACATGTGTGTCTTTATTGTTTGTTTTTGTCTTTCAAACTAGACTGGAACAAGCAAGCAGTTACAGATAAAATATTAAAAAATATTTTTAACTATTTGACACTCATGTTTTTTAAGCTATAAAGTTGAGCGCCAAAACGAACGAACAAACAAAAAATCTATACCAGACATCGAAAAGCAATCTGAAAGATAATACTTTCTAGTGGAGGTACAAGGTCTAGAATTTGTCTAGAATTTGGAATGGGGACTAGTCGATTATATCGATCCCAATGTTTCATTGGTACTTAATTTATCGACCCCGAAAGGATGAAAGGTAAAGTCGTCCTTGGCGGAATTTGAACCTAGAATGTAACGACGAGCGAAATACCTATTTCTTTACTACCCACAAGGGAATAAACAAAGAAGGGACAAAGAAGGACAGACAAACGGATTAAGTCGATTACATCGACTCCAGTGCGCAACTGGTACTTATTTAATCGACCTCGAAATGATGAAAGACAAAGTCGACCTCGGCGGAATCTGAACTCAGGAATGTAGCGGCAGACGAAATACCGCTAAGCATTTCGCCCGGAGTGCTAACATTTCGGCCAGCTCGCCGCATTGCAAAATATTCTTTCTAAAAAAAATGAATTCTGTTTTAACCGTCAAACATATTTTCTTGAAGAACTGCAAGAGTGTATCAACGAGAAAATATGAACTGAACATATTGTTCATTGCCGTATCAACCCTTATAAAGAGAACCAATGATCAAAAGCTTTCTAGTTGGAATCAATTAGTCTTAGAAATAGCAACCAGTTTACATTATCTCTTTTTTCTTTTTTTTTCTTTGTAAGAGTCGTATTGAGTCGATCGCAGCGTAAAATAATGGTTACGAGAGTCATACCCGCGGTGTGACTGACTCCTCCTATTATATCAATCACGCGTTAGGGGAAAACTGATAATTATCCTGTACATAATATTATTGACATTATATATATATATATATATATATTATATATATATATATATATATATATATATATATATGTATGTATAATATAATATCCTTCCTACTATAGGCACAAGGTCTGAAATTTGTGGGAGGGGAATAGTCGACTGATGCTTATTTCACCAACTCCGAATCGATGAAAGGTAAAGTCAACCTCGCCGGAATTTGAACTCAGAAAGTAGCGCCAGACGAAATGCCGCAAAGCATTTTGCCCGGCATGCTAACGATTCTTAATGTTTGCATAATATAATATAACATAATACTAGGTCTGATCAATAGACATCCGCACTATTTTCATAGTAACGAAGCTAAAGCACGCAGAGTAAAGCTGCTCGGCACATATTGACCTTGAACTATGCTGTGCACTTTAACGTAGTAGCACATTTCCGCGGTTTACAGCAGCGAAAGTTGTCATGGCGATACTTGCTCAGAGGCCAACGCAAATTTGCAGAACGTGCAGTGTATGATCCGCATACCGGTGTACAAGTGGTTTAAACGTTTCGAAGGTGACCATGTTGACAAATGTTCGCAACCAGCAGAACTGAGAAAAATATCGCAGATGTGCATGCAGCTATGAGAGGAAATCGTCGGATCACCATCTGTAAGTTATCAGAGGATATGCAGATTAGTTACGGTTCAGTTCAATCGATTATCAATGTATGAGACGCGTGTCTGCCAAGTTTGTGTCAAAACTGTATTTAGCTGGCCAAAATGACACTCGGGTTTCAGATGTACAAGATCTCCTTCATTGTCTTGAGAACGATGAAAACTTTTCGATATATTTGCGTAGGCCTCTGAGCAGGTATCGCCAAGATTTTGGCAAAATTTGATGCAGATTCTTAGCTCAACTTCCTCTGTCATGGTCGATGCGACAATCACACACTACACACCTTCTTTCTAAGCAGTGCTGTAAATAACGGAACTGAGCTAGAAGGTTAAAATGTAGTGCACATTCACAGCTTAGTTTAAAGTAAATCTGTGCGAAGCGGCTTCATTCTGCGTGCTTTAGTTTTGTTACTATAGCAACAGTCCGTATACTTATTGATCATACCACATATAATATAAGTGAGTGTGGGTGTGCATAGGTGTGCGCGCGTATATGTGCCTCTGTGTGTTTGCATGTATGTATGTACGTATGTATATGCGTACGTGTATGTCTCTACTTGTCATTGCGTTTGTCCTCCAACACCTTCACAACCGATATTGGCGTTTTTACCCGATAAATTCAGCTCTTTGACAGAGAGAATGATGGAATAAATACTACGCAAAAACAAAACATATTCAGTACTAGGGCGAGTTTGAGCGACTAAAATATTTGGGGCAGAGCCACAGCAGAGTCGTATAACTGAAACAAGACTGAAACAAGTGAAGTGTAAACAGGGGAATAAAAAATACACGCCTTTATCTGTAAAATATCAAATACTTAAAGCTGCGTGGTTAAATAGCTTGCATCCGAAACATGCTGTTTTGAGTTCAGTCTCACTTCGCGGCACATTGGGCAAGTGACTTCCGCTATAGCCCCGGGCCGACTGAAGCCTTGTGAGAGGATTCGGTAAACGGAAATTGAAAGAAGCCCTCGTATGCATAACTGTTTTGTGTGTGCGGGTCTAACTAATGTCTCCTATCATGGCTTGTGTGTGTGTGTGTGTGCGCGCGCGCGCGTTTATCCATATAATTATATCGATTTATAAAAAGACATATATAATCCGTTGCTCTGCCTCGACTTTCGAGTACTACTCCTGTCATTCTAGTAGCTGAAAACTCAGTAACTTAGACCTTGGACGCCTGTATCCAGTAGCGTCATTCTTTGCCCACCCGCTAACGCAAATGCATACATACGTATGTATACACACACACATACGCTCACACATACTTCTATATACGAATATATACAATCAAGCATATATACACATCTGCACATATACATACACACACACACACACACACACACACACACACACACACACATATATATATATACATATATACACACACACACACACACACATATATATATATATATATATATGTATATATATATATATATACGAAACACAGACACACATATACAAATCTATATCTATATATATATACCGAGAGAGAGAGAGAGAGAGAGAGAGAGGGAGAGAAAGAGGGAGAGAGAGAGAAGTATGCACGTATGTATGTATATATTAAACACTCAAACACACGCACACAAACCTTTCTGTATTTATGCAACTTACCAACTCCGAAGAAAGTTATCTATGAAACGGTAAAACATAAGACAAAAGTCTCAAAAGATGAGTAAATTAAAAAAAAAACAAAAAAAACAACAAAAGAAACAAGAAAAACTAAAAGCATTATGATGGTTGAGTTTCGTCGACGGGAAGAAGGTGGGTGAGTAGATCAACACGTTAATCTCATCTAATTTTAGCTGTCGCTTTAGATCATCCGTCAGCAGCATAATCCAATCTACAATCTTTTAACCTTCATCATTTTCATTACTTCTCTCTCTGTCTCTCCAATTCTTTCTTCTACCCTATACCATTTTCTAATCAGTCTCCACGTCACGTACCACTTCCTTCTGTCCCAACCTCACACTACCCCCCTAATATATCTTTAATTCCTACAACGAACGCAAATTACTCACATTTTCTTTTGCTTCTTTAACTTTTTAGCAACGACATATCACTTATATATATATATACATACACACACATATATATATTATATATATATATATATATATATAATATATATATATATATAATATATATATATATATGTATATATATATGTGTGTGTGTGTGTGGATGAATGTATGTCTGTGTATACATATATATATACATATATATATACACTTATGCATACAGATAAACATGCATGTATACATACACGCACACACACGCAAATATTATATACATCCGCACACACTCATATATATATGCATATGTATAAATATACATGAATGTATGAACGTATGTATGTATACATATGTATGTAAGTATGTATGTATATAATCATATATTTACTTATGTATATATATATGTGTGTGTGTGTGTGTGTGTGTGTGTGTGGATGAATGTATGTCTGTGTATACATATATATATATACAAGCATTCGCATGTATATGTGCATGCTACATACATACATACATACGTTGCTTCAATTTTCACTTACTTAACCACAATTTTACGCTGTTACGACCGACATAACTGAACACTATCTCCCACAGTATTAATACACGCTTACCAAAATCTCAATTTCGATAGTCTAAAAGAACAGTTACTACTGCAGACCAACTTTCGGTTAGATACCGCAAGGAATTGGGATATATCTCATGGCTACCGCGTGTTTACAACGTAATAAAATTTAACATAGCGATAACCACTGCCTAACGCGTTGTTACTACACATAACGAAATGTGCTTTTGTTTTTGCCGAACCTGCACGAACTAGCAGTTAAATTTATTCCTGGTAACACTTTTAACACATTGGAATTATACTGGATAATATCGTTCTAGATATATTACGCCTGAAAAAAAAACTATAGTATGATCATAGATGGAGCATATTTTCCCAGGATTTCTTGATCAGTATTCATCTAAACAAGAACATTGTCGCCAGAACGTTCGTAGTTACGTATGCTTTGAAATGTTCGAGAATCTTCTATGTCAATAAGAACTCCAGTTTACATGCAGAACCCCCTAAATAGTCAATCCATAAACCATAGGAAGACATTGAAGATGTACAGAAAGACATACAGAAAGAGCGAGAGAGAACGTGTGTGTATGTGTGTGTATGAGAGAGAGAGAGAGAGAGAGAGAGAGAGAGAAAGAGAGAGGAGAGAAAGAAAGAGAGACTAGTGGATATCCTTTTCTGCTCAAGGCACAACGCCCGAAACTTTAGGGGAGAGGCCAGTCGATTAGATTGACCCCAGTAAGCAGCTGCTACTTAATTTCATCCCGAAAGGATGAAAGGCAAAATCGACCTCGGCGGAATTTGAACTCAGAACATAATGACAGACGAAATACAGCTAAGCATTTCGTGTTGGTTATTAAAACTTAATAAGAAACATATAAAAAAATTATATAATTAAAATATTGTCTCCAAGTGCGAGACATAATTTATATGTGAGAATTGGCAGTACTCTTTTCGGTTCTCTTCTATCTGAGTACGAATTTCTCCGTTGTCAGCTTTGCGTTTTGTCCTTTCGGTGCACTTTGTAGAAATTGCCAATCATGGAAAGGTAAAGAAATGAAAACGGGATTGTGAGAATGTCAAAGAGAATACAAACTGGTATTTGTTCGGGACGATTATGTCATGAGTTCTTAAGTGCCAGACTTAATTCATTGTTCGATTGTTTACTGGCACCTTTTTCTTGGGTACCTTTAGCAGATTTGGGTACCTTTAGCAGCTTTGGGTACCTATAGCAGTGTTTAGTCTGTTACAACCATTCAAACAAGTTTTCTACGATTTCTATATTTTAAATGTATATATGTATCTATCGACCTATCTATGTATGTATGCATGTATGTATGCATGTATGTATGTCATTTACTTTACTTCAAGATTTCTTGTCAATAGAGAAAGAAACGGTTTCTAACCTAGTTCCAAGCCTCCTTCATTGGAATTTCAACATCAATAACAGGATAATTTTGTATGTATGTATGCATGAATGTGCAGATTTGTATGTTTTATGTATATATTCTCATCCATACAGTTGCATATCTAGACATGCTCATATATATTCAAATGATAAACTTCAGGAAAGTTTTACAGTTTTTTACACTTCCAGTGATGGATTGGCTCAGCTTTCTCCTTTCTGGTTTTGAGGAGCCTAATTTCTTACGATTGGTATTTAAGCAGTGTGTTACATATTCCAGTGACCCAAAAATTACAGGTATAAACCTGAACTTATAATCTAGGTAGAGTAACTGTTTGTATGTATGTATGTATGTATGTATGTATGTATGTATGTATGTATGTATGTATGTATGTACGTACGTACGTACGTATGCATGTATGTATGTATGTATGTATGTATGTATTCTACGGACCATATCTTATCAATCTGTACCCGCAAGCTTTTATTTGGAACAGTAACATACCACACTGGTTAGCTCTAGCAGAGACAAAATTGATTCCCAAATGCAGAACCATACACATTGCAAAACACTACCAGCCAATTGCATGCCAGAACCTAATGTATAAGATATATGCAGTATGTTTAAACCTCTTCCTCCAGGACCATTGTGACATCAATAACATTATCAGAGCACCACAAGCAGTTGGAAAAAAGCGATTTTGAGGATGTGCCGAGAAATTGTTAATCAACAAAACCGTGATGTCAGAGGTGCGAGCGCATATGAGGAACCTAGTTTAAATGTGGCTAGACTACAAGAAAGCATTTGACTCTGTTCCCTACACATGGATGCTAGAAGCCCATCAACTTGCTAAAGTCACAGTGAGAATAGTCAAAGCCATAGCTGACCTGACTTCATCGTGGGCCATCATCTTGAAATTAAACACAAAGAGTGACTGTATTATCACCACTAGGCTACAATATCGCAAAGGCATATTCCAAGGGGACAGTCTCTCTGTGATGTTGTTTACACTTTGTAAGTCCATGTGTGTGTTTGTGTGTGTGTGAGTGTGTGTGTATGTATGTAGTATGTGCGCACGTACGTACCTATATATAATTTTTCTTTGAGTTTTATTTAAATTTTTCTAAGAGAGTTCACGCCGGTCGCTAACAAAGTGACTAGACATTTAGAGTTGAGATTTCCCGGTATTTGTATATATGAGGTTGATTTGGTGTATTGGTTGAACTGTCGATACACACACACACATATATATATATACAAGTGTGTCCATCTATCCACATAGGAATCCTCGCATGGAGAATTTTTGCAATGTCTTACAAATCTTCACTGTACCACTAGTAAATTCGATTTGGAGAATCTGCGTCAGTTTCTTTTGCTCTTTCTCCTAGAAACAGAATTTCTAAGCTCTTGTGCATATTTCTATGTATATATACGTACGTTTGTGTGTATGTACGTATGTATGTATGTACGTACGTATGTATGTATGTATGTACGTACGTAAGTATGTATGTATGTATGTATGTACGTATGTATGTATGTATGTATGTATGTATGTATGTATGTATGTGTGTATGTATGTATGTATGTATGTATGTATGAATGATTGAATGCATGTATGTACGTATGTATGTATGTATATATGTATGTATGATTGAATGCATGTTTAGATGACCTTTGCATTCCTTGTATTTATTTCAATTCTTCTTACAACTAAGGAGCTGGTGCCTACCAAACAAGCGGGTTCCGTCATTGGAATTGGAATTTAAATAACAACATTAATAACTGATACATGCTGCACTTCAGAATTTTGCATATTTTCAGTTGTTGCCCTCGAAGACTATATTTGTAAGGTGCATTTTAGCACATTAATTCTTTACCTGAGAATTTTAATATTTTCAAATTGTCAGTTAAATATTCATTAATTTCACCTATTGCACCAGAATTGATTCACGTAAATGCGGTTATATAATCATGATAGAAAAGCAGCAGATTTTCCAGGTCTTCTAATCTTTGTGGCATTGTACGATATTTTATTTTTCTCCAGCAGGAGCTCCAGAACACGCCATCACTTGTTCGGTGGCAGTCCTCCAAGATCAGTTCATGTAATTTCCTGATGTTTTCGCACTTTCGACAAGTTCGACGATCGTTCTGAACGCGGTTTGTCCTTAAGCGACAAGTGACCATTCAACAGGTGTGAAAACCACGCGTAACTTTGCGTTTTACTCGTGGCAGACTTTGTAGGCTGTATGAAGCATGACAACTGTTTTGGCCGCCATTTTCCCCAGAAGAAACAAAATTTCACGGAAGTACACTGTTCCCTCACTTCAACCATTGCAAAAATCGATGAACAGAGAAGTACTGCAAAACAAAGACGCATAACGTGACAGTACGATCAGAGAGGACAATGCCGGTCGGCAGACTGATGCCTGAAGGTGGCATCAAGTGGCTTCTAGCGGCAGAAGCTGGAACTGCAGTGGGCTTTCCCACAGAGAAAGTTTCTCGTTACTTTGGGTAACCCCTCGTATATATATATATATATATATATATATATATATATTTATCATAATAATCACAAAACGAAGTGTTCATAATTTTAATATGTTTCATACATACGTTTCGAATGGATTCAAACGGCGTACATTATATAATATAACCTAGAAGATGCGCAAAAAGGTAAAGAGGGAAATGAAAATAGAGTGAAAGAAGATATATAAAATGAAGCAGGGGAAAAAAGACATATGTAAATAGATAAATAAATATATAAAAACAGGCAATAAAACGTCCATCGCAGAAGAAAAAAGAATTGGGAAACGGAAATAAAAACAGGGAAAAAGGAAATAAAGAGACATGTAAAAGTTAGGTACGTGCGTAGAAATGAGGAAAAAAACGTAAAGTAACCCCAACCTTTCGTATTGGATCATAACATCTCTGATAATGTTTGCATTATCACTGATCTACTGCTAAGTGCAAACAAGGTTATGAACTCGCCTACTTCATATAGTTGCGTGCATACTCATCCACATATATAAATGTACAAGCATACACCTATTTACACACAGAGACACAGACACACATACACACACTCATACATTAAAACTCTTGCACACGAAGACGTCAAAGAGGCATACGGAAAAATAGCTACATATTTTCCCTCATCAGTTGTCGACCAAATATAACCACAATTTCGACACCTACGGTAATATTGTTCGATTTGGTGGTGTCAGCAACATACTCTGCTTGGTTATAAATGAGCGGACATAAAAGACAAACACGAACAGAAGAAAGCGAGACAAATGGGATAAGAAGAAATGATGAGGTCTCCAAACCGGACGGTAAATAAAGACGAATTATGAGGAAACAGCAAAGATTATATGCTTCGAAGAAACAAATAAGGACAGTGATAAAAATATATCAAACGATACAGAGAGATATTCATAAACATAGAATGCCTTATGTCTATATACGTAAACATACACAAAGATTCATTCACATATACACATACACAAATACATGCATACAAACATATATACATACACATACATATAAGCTCATATATGTATTTGTGTGTGTGTATGTATGTATTCTGTTATTCTTTTATTTGCTTCAGTCATTTCAGTGCGGCCATGCTGGAGCACCGCCTTTAGTCAGGCAAATCGACCTCAGAACTTACTCTTTGTAAGCCTAGTACTTTTCCTATCGGCCTCTTTTTGCCGAACCGTTAAGTTACAGGGATG
>NC_042999.1:79731641-79759141 GCF_006345805.1 Octopus sinensis | reverse complement strand
CACACACACACGTATGTATATTTGAGGTAATCTCTTTGAACGCCATTTATAGATGAAGGAGAAGAATTATTTCAACGAAGTCAAGATACGTGGCAGTCATCACAACTCAACTGATCATCAAACTTCATCTATTTTCAGTTCTTATTCTCAATTGCTTCTTTGTTTCTCTCTTGTTTTGTTTTGTATTTGTATTTGTTTTTCGTATTCTTTTTTGGTTTTGCTTTTGCCTTTTCGTATATTAGTTGTTGTTGATTATTTTTCTTTCTCTATATCGTTTGGTTGTGTTTATTTTTTTTTGTTTTTATCTTCTTGTTTTTGATTTATTTTTATTTCATTATCTAGTTTCTTGTTATTATTATCATTCTTAATGGTATTCTATCATTAGATTATTAATATCAGTATTATTACTTGTTAAGATTATTACTACTACTACTACTACTACTACTACTACTACTACTACTACTACTACTACAACTAATACTACTACTATTACTACTACTACTACTTACTTACCTCTTCCCCGAAAATACTGGCCTTGTGCCAAAATTTGAAATGATTATAATCATTATTATTATCATCACCATCTTTATTATTGTTACAATTTTCATCCTCGTTACCATTAGTAGCAGTAGCAAAAATAGTTACTGTAGTAGTAGTAGTAGTAGTAGTAGTAGTAGTAGTAGTAGTAGTAGTAGTAGTAGTTGTTGTTGTTGTATTAGTAGTAGTGATACCAATTTTCTCGTTGGTAGTGGTTCTAGTGGTAGCGACGTTGGTGCTAATAATTTTATCTATCTTTCTATTTCATATATTTTCGGAGGAAATCTTAATCGTATTACACTGAGAATTTGCGCTGATGGTTGGAATACTTGTTCTCTCAATTTGGATGCATCACATTTGGGAGTGCATGAGGCCTGGTCCTTCCTCAGAGAGTTTAGAAAGTTCATAAAGTTAAGTTATAAATATAAATACATACATATATACATACTTTTACATATACATATACATAAATATACATAAACACATATACATATATACATATGTATATGCGTTTATATATATATTTATGTATATGCATGTATATGTAAAAGTATGTATCTATGTATGTATTTATATTTATAACTTAACCTTATGAACTTTCTAAACTCTCTGACGAAGCGCAGAGACACACCCAAGTACCTTAATTTTATCTACCGTATACTTCAGTTCACTGGAGGTATAAAAGTAGAATGGGGATTATAGCCTCTTGACTGAAACAACTGTAAGATATTATCCTTCTTTCTATGCTCTACGTTATATATTTTAATAATTACTGGTTATACATGTATAATTAATGTTATAAATGTATGTATATTTAAAAAATAAATAAATAAATATAATATGTCTAAAAGTTGATGAATACCAACTCTTGATCCCCTCCATTTTCTTATTGGTGTATAAATTAAGGGTAAAATAACTTTTTACCTCACCCATTTATTACATTCAGTAATATAATTGGCATGCAATGAAAGAACACTTGTGTATAAATAATTGGGTTTATTACCAGCAGTATATTGGATAGATGTCATCCCTTAGTTGGTTGGATTCACAACCTCTAACTCTCTTGGAATTACATACATACGTATATGTGTGTGTGTGTGTATAGAATAGTATATAATCGTACACTTAAATGTGGATAGGGCTTCTTCGGGGTAGATGGCTTGGAAGAAGAATATCCCTGATACACAATGTGTGTAGAGATACAGAGCTGACCTCTAAATGCTCAGGTCTCCACTGCGAAATCATTTAATTCCAATATTCATGCGTCATAACGTTCTGTCTGTCACAGACACAGCAGCCTTCTGTTAACTTTCCACTAAGAACTACCATTTATCTATCATTTATATATGTCAACAACAAGTAATAACTTTGCCGGTATGTGAAAAACTTTATCAAGCTGAAATTGGTGTCTGTACCTTATGGAATGTGACGATACAGAAACACGTGTTCTACAGTCGGATGACGTCATTTAATAATGATTTAGGAAACATTCATACTACCACAATACACAACATGTAAAATTCAAAATTATATTTAGTTCAGATTAGGCAGCATCTGTCATGATGCGAGTGTATTTTGACGTTCTTTCAAAATGTAGCTTCCACAAAGAGCACTGGAAAACTAATGGCAAAGTCACCTTACTAAAATAGCAGGCTTTCAAAGCAAAAAGCAGCAACAGAAAGTACCTTAGTATATATAATATGCGTACTACTAACAACATCAACAATTGCCTTAACATGTTACTCTCCCAACTATATCACTTTAACCTGATACAAACACCATCACAACGTCAGAATTCGACGAAGTTAACACCTCCTAGTTTTTAAACATAAGGATATCATAACCATTATAGGCATCCATGTTTGAAAGACATCATGTTACTAAAGAAATGTCTGCGTTGCATTTTTGGTACTTTTCGTTTTTCGCATAACGGGTATTTTAATTCCATTTCGTTGTATAAGTCATATTATTGCATTGCTCTTATATTGTCCAGTTTTTCTCATAGTGGTTCCAGTATCCTCCCTGTGAGGGCCTGTAATGATCTAAAAAGTAGTGGAAAATTTATCACGTTTAAGCAAATTATAACTGTTTTAAACATTTATAGGTGTTCAACCCTCTGGCAAATTCAGAGCAGTTAACTATGTTAAAGTACAATACATTTTGTCTTCTTATTAAAAAAGAAAGTTGTGGAAAAAATTTACCAGTTCTATATTAGATTGAGGAAGAGGTTGGTATTTGTCAGTGTGAGAACTCCTGGTCGCACATATATCCGTATAATTTGTTGAATAAGTACGGTAACTATCTACAAACGAAAGAATAGTATTATTTTGCATGGCAATAAAAAATACATTGGACAAGTTTTAAATTTGAGTAATTTCCAGCACACCTGAACGGATCAATCAGCCTGATCACCAACAGATCTATTCATTTGTTGCCTCATTGGCTATGTTCTAACCACCATATGATGGTGATGGTGAAGATAATTGAAATAATAAACAGACATGCTCTGTTACTTACAAGTATATATACTGTTATGTCCAAGCATTTCTTGAAGTTAAGAACTTGAACATTTTGGAAAACAAGGATTAGCATGACACTGAAAAGTTTCTGATCACGTCTCAAAAACATGAGTGGGGAGGATTTGAGGAATCTGAGTTGCATCAAATCAGAGAAAGTGAAAGTGCAAAATTAAAGAGGTTAATTAGCGTGGTGGAAGATAACCAAGATTGAATATGGTTAGCAAGGGAGCAGCTATAATGCCAGACGGCATAGGCACAGCGGAAAATTTGGGCTCAATGATGGGCTCAGTGGCATAGGCACAGCGGATGATTTGGAATCAGTTTGAGAGTAGCTCTTTGTAAAGAAATAAAAGAAAAGAGCATTTTAAATTGAATCTCAAAACCATAATTTCACTTAAAGACAACAGAATCGAGAGAAATATATGAAGCGGATCTAATATAGTTGTGATGATAAGATCTTAAATCAATATAAGAGTAATTTCTGAAAGACGCACGTAGAATGAATGATGGAAGGAAGGGAGTAAAATTATCCAAGAAATTGATGGAGGTAATACAGATGATGGTGGACATTTCCATGGTCAAGAGAAATGACTACAATATAGTTGATGGACATAACGATGCTATAACTCTGTGATTTAGCCGGGAAATCAGGAAACAGCTTGACCTGGGGATCAAGACAATCAACAATATTTAATTTTTATCCCTTCGAAATCAATGACATCTGTATCAACCGATTCAATTGATTACTCCACTTTCTAACAAATATTTTTGTCTCTGTTCCCGAGCATTCTTTTCCATACTATTATATATGTCCCCATTTATATTCCAGTGGCCAACATTAGTCACTAAATAATGAATTCATACAATAGAGCTTGCTACTAGAATCTGCTCAGGAAATATTATCCAAACTCTGTGATCAACTACTGAAGTAATGTTTTCAGTTTGGAATTTTTTTTTTTGCTTGTTTCTTTCTTTTTGAGATTGTTTAAGCCCTTCCCGGCGATGTTTCTGGTTGATCAAAGTTTTCAGCGCTTTGTAATTACATATGCTAGATTCTACTATATTTGTGTTTAGTATTCCGAGTGCTCCCCGAAGGTATTTCTCTTCAACTATGTTGTTGATATTCAGACGAATATGCATAATATTCATGATATTGTTTTCCTATAATTTTATTTTTACAGCTGGTATTTAAGCATTACGTTGTACATAATCTTTGTTTTCTACACATGAACACACACATACACGCATAGACACACTCACACATATTTATGCTCTGTGTGAACTGAATTTAAATTATTTGCGAATGTATGACTGTTTTGAAATCCACTCGGCCATTTAATATCGAATATTCAATACGCCAATGTTTTTGTCTTCAACTATGAACACACATACACACACACACATACATACACACACACACACATCACACACGTATACACTCACACCCACATGCATATGCGCGCTCAAGCACGCACACACACTCTCACACACACGCACAAACACACACACAAATACACATTTAAGCATGCTCGCTTAGATATGTATATATATCAGGCTGAGTAAAAAGTAATCAACGTTTTGAAACATGAAATTCATCACAATATATTTCACCGATACGGAAATTTTATTCATCATAGTAAATACCATTACAATCAATACATTTTTGCCAACGAGTTACAAGTTTGTTTTAACAGAAAAATCTAGAGTGCAAGAGGTGATGAACTTTTTTAATGTACTTTCGGCATCGGTTTGCTTCTTGAACCCCCTTCTCTCGTAGGAAACCAACAAGGTGCTTGAAAAAGTGGTAGTCGGCAGGAGAAAGGTCAGGGGGATTAAGCTGAGTGGGGAAGAACTTCGTAGCAAAGTTCCCTCAAATTCTGGAGCGTCGTTGGTGAAAAGTGTGATCAAGCATTGTTATGATGAATTATTGGCCCTCTTCTGTTTAGTGAAGGCTTTCGATGCTTCATTTTGGTCCAACCACTGCGATGAACGGTTTTTATTATTGTACAGAATCCACTTTTCATTGCAAGTTACACTACGGTTGAGAAATGGATCGGTCTGGTTATGGAGAAGAAACGACGAGCAAATTTCATACCTGCGCATTTTCTGATTTTCATTTAAATCGTGTGGTACCATTTGTCGAGCTTCTTTGATTTTCTGATCGCATGCAAATAGCTGCAGGCAGTTTTCTGGCAAACTTGAAATTTTGTTCTTTTGCCAGTTCTCTAGTGGTTTTATGTGGATCTTTCTCAATGACGGTTTTTAATTGACTGTCATCGATGATAGATGGGCTGTCCACTACGCTCACGATTTTCAAGGCTTAGGTCTCCACTGCGAAAACATTTAAACTATTTTCAAGCTGGCCACTCATTGGTCATTTCCTCACCAAACGTTTCATTGATATCGCGAGCAGTTTCAGATGTTTTACGTCCTATTTTGAAGTTGAATAGCAAAATTGCTCGAATATCGCGCTTTGAAAGTTCCAATTCATATGATTATAACAACGGTGAAACAAAATACCAATGTTAATTTATTGGTGCAGTTGGGCAAGTCTATATCTGTATTATCAGACAACTTCAAAAAATGTTTAAAAAGACAAAACTCTGCAAAAATCCGGTGCAAATCCTTCATGGTCCAAAACGTTGCTTACTTTTTACTTAACCCGATATATGTGTGTGTATGTGTGTGTGTTTCTGTGCTTGACCTACTACATATAACAATCGAATTTCCTTCAAATCACTCTCATTATTTGAAATATGCACAATGGTAAAATGCACTCACGAAAAACCTTTTCTGAAAAATAAGGAAAAGTAAAATAGATGTTAGTAGAAGCAGGATCATGATTTTATGCACAATTAACAGTCGAGCTGGAACAAAACATTCACCACACCCAATTCATCCATCACCATAACAATATATAGCTCTTAGAGGGCGGTGAGCTGGCAGAAACGTTAGCACGCTGGGCGAAATGCTTAGCGGTATTTCGTCTGCCGTTACGTTCAGAGTTCAAATTCTGCTGAGGTCGACTTTGCCTTTCATCCTTTCAGGGTCTATTGAATAAGTACCAGTTACCCACTGGAGTCGATATAATCGACTTAATCCGTGTGTCTGTCCTTGTTTGTCCTCTCTGTGTTTAGCCCCTTGTGGGTAGTAAAGAAATAGATATTTCATTTATCTTTACATTCTGAGTTCAAATTCCGCCGAGGTCGGCTTTGCCTTTCATCCTTTCGGAGTCAATAAATTAAGTACTACTTGTATACTGGGGTCGATCTAATCGACTGGTCCCCTCCCCCAAAATTTCGGGCCTTATGCCTATAGTAGAAAAGAATATATAGATCTTAATTCCAGAACTAAACCGCAGCTGTCATCTCCACTCCATGTAACTTAACTGACTTCCTAAAATTATTCGAACTTTCTTGAAAGTCTATTAAAGTTATGTGGCCTGTCAGTAATAACTTACAGGTAAACATTGTTCCAAACGCAAAAGGAATCTTGCTGGTGTTCATGGTTTGAACCGAAAACATAGTACACGAACACATTCCTCTTTTTCTCATCCACTCACGCTATTTTTCAGTCACTCAATGTGTGTGTGTGTGTATTTTCGGCTACTTACAATAATGTGCACCCAATATTGCTTGTTTTATTTCTAAAGCATTATTTATTAATTTTGCCACGGTTTCCACTTCACTTTATTTTTTAATATATTTATTCTTTTACCAATATCATTTCGGTCTTGTTCTTTCCAAAATCATATTTTTTACGATCTTATGAATATTTTCTCATTTTTTTCCCATTCTGCATCTATTGATATACTGTCTTCTGCTGAAATTAATATTCTAAGATCTTTTCTCTGTTGACAAGCATATATTCTCCAGTAGCTTCCACTCCTTGATGAACATCGCCTACTTTGTAATTACCTACTTTTTTGTAATGTTGTCAATCTCTGTTGGATGTATACTCCCAGTTCAAATAGCACTGTCATCTAGAAGTCGACTGATCAAACAGTCAGTTGGTTTAATTCTTCAATAATTATATCAACTGATGTCACAGAAAAAGGTTAGTTTTTATTCGCTGACCGTGGGCAATGCACCATACACTCAAACAGCTCTATTCATGTAGACGTAACACTAATTGATATAATAATCGAAGAATTCAATCAATTTCTTGTATTTACAGCTAGGTGAAATGAGTTGTTTGTTTGCATGGTATGTTAGCCAAAGATACAATGTTGATACTCACAAGTAAGCGGTACTTACAGTTTCTAAACAGAAACAATACGTGGTACTTACACAGAGGATATTACATCTAGTAAACAACACCATCATATAAATACTTAAGTTATTGATGTTTTTATCCTTTCGCTTGTGTTTACAACACATGCTAGTCTATATAGTGTAGACCTATCATCAAAGTTATTCTATTCATAACGAGCCTATCGTTTTGTATATTAGGGAGAGAATCATCGTGTTAATTTCTTCTTGGAAAGAAGTGTGACTCTTGAGATACTATTTCTAGCCAGTTCAGATCCGAAAACTGATTAGTAATTTCCTTAGGTTACAACTGTGCAACTGAGGTTCATAAAACAAGCAAATCTGCTCACCTGGACACGCATATAGCTTTACTACAACTGGTCTGAAGTCACCTTATTATTCTTATCGTAAATCCAAACCATTATAGACCCGGAGAAGCGGTTCATTATTTTTCCACATCTTGCCCTGCGTGAACAGAAAGATCACAATCAGTATAGTACAAATCGTACACTATGACGGTTTTCAATTTAAATTTGAAACGATACAGATTAAATAATTTACTATTTTTGCCAAAGAAAGCTTTCATGCCAGTGAGTGATTTTAGTAATATATCAACAAATTTAGTCGGGTAATCAAATTCTTAGAAGGTTTTCCAACGCGTATTTCTGCGTTAAAAGCATTTGCATTACTTAGGTCAAAAATATTTTAAAATCCTTTAAATGTTTCCCTACTCGATGCATTTCTCTTCCAACTCACCTACTAATGGATTTGAATCGGGATTGAATCTTTGTGATAACGTTTCCTCTAGACAGTTCATCAACACACACACAACACACACACACACACACACACACACACACACACACACACACACACACACACTCAACATATATTCGTCTCTCTCTCTATATATATATGTATGTATGTATATACGTATATATACAAACACACATACACACATACAGACACCTCACATACATATATATCAGGTTGGGGCAAAGGTAATGGCCGATTGTATAGAAAACAGTTTCAGATAGTTTTTTTGTTTTTTTTTATGTTTTAAGAATGTCACAAATAGTAATTTATCAATTTTCCCTTCAGATTCTAATTGTGTCGGTGGTAATCTTCTGCTATATTCACACCCATGTTTGTCCCATCTAAAAATTACATTAGACATGTCTTACTATACGAGTTTTATAAAGATGTCAATGCAACCGCAGCAGCAACGTCTCTTCAGAGAGTTTATGAGGATGATGTAGTGAGTCAAAGAAGTTGCAGGAGATGGTTTTCTCGCTGCAGAAGTGGGGATTTGAGTTTGAAAGACGAGCCAAAAGAAGATCATTCAAAACAACTTGATTCCGAAGAGTTAGAAACACTTGGCAAAGAAAATCCAACCGCTACTTGTAGAGAACTTGCAGAAGAGTTTAACGTAGCCCATACAACTGATATACGCTAACTGAAAAGGATCGGAAGGGTTTCTGTGTTTAGAAAATGGGTCCTGGATGAACAGTCTCCAGAGAATCTGCAACACTGTGTTGTTTGTTGTCAGACGTTGCCTTCACGACACCTTAAGGAACCATTGTTAGGAAGGCTTGTTACAGGTGATGAGAAGTGGATCCTTTACCATAACGTTAAACGCCGCCAATCGTGGATCAGTCGAGGAGGAAGACTTACTTAACAACCAAGAGGAGGACTTCGTCTAAGGAAGATCATGTTGAGTGTAATGCAGGATATTCAAGGAATTGTCCATTACGAACTGTTAGACAACAATCAAACATTTATTGCTAATCTCTACTGTGATTCACTTCATCGTTTGAAAGCTGCTTTGAACAAAATGCGACCCTACTTTGTCAACAGAATAGATGTCATCTTCCACCATGATAATGCTCGTCTTGACACAGTTCGAGTGACCAAAGATATTTTGGAAACCGGTGGTTGGAAAATATTGCTTCATCCTCCATATTCTCCAGACCTTGCTCCTTCTGATTATGATTTGTTTCGGAGATACAGAGCCGTTTCAATGGATTTAGGTTGACATCAAGAGAAAAGGTTGAAAATGGGTTGGATTCATATTTCACATCAAGTCCTAAAGTTTTACATGCGTGACGTCTATAAGCCTGTTGACAGATGAAGTTCTAGAAAGCAATGGTAATTATGTTAACGAATAAACATTGTTTTAATCATGGGCTTTTTCATTTTTTCATAGAGACCTTAAAATCGGCCATTATCTAACCTCACACACACACACACACACACACATATGTGTGTATGTGTGTGTGTATATGTATGTATCAGGTTAGATAATGGCCGATTTTAAGGTCTCTATGAAAAAATGAAAAAGCCCATGATTAAAACAATGTTTATTCGTTAGGTCTTGATGTGAAATATGAATCCAATCCATTTTTCAACCTTTTCTCTTGATGTCAACCTAAATCCATTGAAATGGTTCTGTATCTCCGAAACAAATCATAATCAGAAGGGGCAAGGTATGGAGAATATGGAGGATGAAGCAATAGTTTCCAACCAAGGGCTTCCAAAATATCTTTGGTCAGTCGAGCTGTGTCAGGACGAGTATTATCATGGTGGAAGATGACGTCTATTCTGTTGACTAAGTGGGGTCGCAATTTGTTCAAAGCATCGTCATTACCACGAAGAGTGTGTTCTCAATAAAAAATCTCAAGAAAAAATCTTGAGAACACACTCTTCATGGTAATGGCGATATGACGTCTATGTTTAGCATATTAGGTGTCCACTCTAGTGGTCATTCCTCTTAATTTTGTATGTAACACAATTTTTAATCTTCGGATTTTTTAAATATGCTAAGTCACTGGTTTTAATTGATTATATCAATTTATACCCTTATTATTTAATTATACATACATATATATATATATATATATATATAGATATATATATATAATAGTGACGGATTATCAATCTGGGTAATATACTTCATAAGCTTTCTCTTGGCACACCAGACCAACAATATTATTTAGATCAGTGAAGAACTGTAAGTATTCTTATGGCAGGGTACGGGGTGGTGGATCATCACAATTCTATATTGTAAATCCGTCGCAGAGCTCCAGATAAACTGGTTTTACACAGAATGATATATAAAACAAGTTAAAAATAATGGTAATTGCATATTTTTTCTTTATTGGAGGAAGTTGTTTCCAGTAGTCATTATAGGGTTACTCAAATGTTCTATTGATCAGTTGAGGAAAATTGAACGACCTAAAATAATTAATGCTATTTGCATTAGAGCCTTTTCTGATTACAAGCTGAACACTAAAGTAATGGTGAGTGTGGGAGGGACGGAGGGCAGATGCAAGTGGAAGAGAAAAAAGAGGAAAACAGGTTACAAAGGGGTGAAGAGAAGTAAGGAAAGCATAGAGAAAGGGGTCACTTAATAGAAGTAGGAGTATTGGATGGCCAAAATTTTGGGAAAAGGACAGTCATAAAACATCAGTGTTTGTAGTAAGGTCAACACACATTACCATATTAGCATTGTTTATAGATTAGATATTCTCCAACTGTCGTGTTGAAATTTGATATGGGCCATTTATACACATGGTCATTAATGACATTAATATTTGGTGATTGTTGCTATCACGCATACTTGGAGAAATTGTATTAGAACATAAAGGAATATCTGTTGTAAACATATTGTGATTAGCTAGGATATAAAATGCTGATAGATTGAGAGACGTTAGGTTGAAATGGGATGAGGTCATGTTAAAGTTGTTGAAAATCAAATGTAAATTAAAATTAACTTTATTAAACGAATGTTAAAGTTTAAGCCAATGAATGAGTTATGAATTTAAATTTGTAAATTTAACCTGAAAGCAAACTAAGGATTAAAAAAATATATCAAAAGAATAGCAATAATAAATCTCTGAACGAGGTATAAACAGCAACTGCACGACAATGTGAGGTATACTTGCCATCTCAATATGGCTAACCACTAAGGGTGGGTGTTACTGTAGCTTGTAGCCCCAAGAGAACATCGTCTCCAGCTGGTTTTAGGCACACTTTCTGTGCACTTATGGTATTTGCAAGGGGAGGTCACCCTTCCCTCGTCAACCTAAGTGATACGCACGGACTGCAGTTTCTAGGTTTTGACGTGTCATCAGCGTACGACAATCACAGGTTTTCGATGAAAGGGGGTCCCAATGCAAATTCTTGCACATAGTTTTTCGAGATCAGTGACGAAAAGTTACTGGAAAAACGATATAAGAATTTGCATTGGGACCCCCTTTCATCGAAAACCGGTGATTGTCGTACGCTGATGACAGGTCAAAATCTAGAAACTGCAGTCCGTGCGTATCATTAAGGTTGACGAGGGAAGGGTGACCTACCTTTGCAAATACCATAAGGGCACAGAAAGTTTGCCTAAAACTAGCTGGAGACGATGTTCTCCTGGGGCTACAAGCTACAGTAACACCCACCCTTAGTGGTTAGCCATATTGATATGGCAAGTATACCTCAAAAGAATAATTTTACGAAATAATAGGTGATCGTAAAATAAAAATGATGATGATAACAACAACAAGGGAAGAAATAGATATTATAATAGAGGCTAGAAAAACGACTATAGAATATGATGGAAAATATGTGTGTGTGTGTGTGTGTGTGTGTGTGTGTGTGTGAGTATACTTATTCTTTTCCTCGCTTCAGTCATTTGACTGCTGCATGCTGGAGCACCGGCTTAAAGGGTTAATCGAAGAAATCGATCCCAGGGCTTATTCTTTGTAAGCCTACTAACTATTCTATTGGTCTCTCGTGACCAACGTCGATTATCAATTGATGATGGAGGAGAGAAACATAGACACACACACGAAGACATATATACATATAGATACACACACATATATCCGATGGGCCCCTTCCTGTCTCCATCTACCATATCCACTCACAAGGCTTTGGTCGGCCACTGGCTACAACAGAAGACATTTGCCCACGGCGCCAAGCAGAGGGACTGAACGTGTAACCATGTGGTTGTGAAGCAAGCTTCTTAACACACAACCACGCTTGTACCTATATATATATATATATATATATATGTGTGTGTGTGTGTGTGTGGTGTGTGTGTGTGTGGTGTGTGTGTGTGTGACTGTATATGTGTATTTATATATATATATATATATATATATATATATATATATATATATATAATAAGCATATGTGTCTGCGTTTTATGCATATATGTATTGAAATATTTGTGTGTATGTACATACCCTACTACGTAACCATTACGTATTTTATGTATAGCCATACCTATATCAACATTCACACATTTATAAAAAAAAAAATACTGTATCAAAATTTGTTTTTATATTAAAAATATCAACACCGATTTCAAACTTTCAAAGAGAGTTCTGTAGTTACAGGGATCACCCAGGAAATTTTAAAGTGTTTTCAGTTTTTGTTTTTAGGTAACTACTTCTATTCTTTTCTTACACCTGTCTAATATTGTATGCTTATATTTATTCCCTGAATGTTTTATAGTTTATACATATATATATTTGCCTTCGAAATGTGGAGTAGTTGAAACAGGGACAACTGAAGAAGGGGAATATACTTTATGTTGTATGTTTCGTTTCAATGATTGTTTTTTTTTTCGTTGTTCGAATAAAAGTTCGTTTCTATGTTGTTTTTATGTTTTCGATTATTATTATGTTCAACGGTTTTTTGATATCCTGTACCCATATATGCATGTATATATACATATATGTGTATGTGTGTAAATATATGCATGTATATGTATGTATATATACATATATTTATATATTGTTAAATTTATTATATATATATAATATAGTGGCTGTGTGGTAAGTAGCTTGCTAACCAGCCACATGGTTCCGGGTTCAGTCCCACTGCGTGGCACCTTGGGCAAGTGTCTTCTACTATAGCCTTGGGCTGACAAAGCCTTGTGAGTGGATTTGGTAGACGGAAACTGAAAGAAGCCGTCGTATATAGATATATATATATATATATATATATATATATATATATATCTATATATATATATATATAGTGCGTCTGTGTGTTTGTGTGTCTGTGTTTGTCCCCCTAGCATTGCTTGACAACCGATGCTGGTGTGTTTATGTCCCCGTTACTTAGCAGTTCGGCAAAAGAGACCGATAGAATAAGTACTGGGCTTACAAAGAATAAGTCCCGGGGTCGAGTTTCTCGATTAAAGGCGGTGCTCCAGCATGGCCGCAATCAAATGACTGAAACAAGTAAAGAGTATATATGATTGTATATCATACATATGCACTAAAATGTACACGTACACATACATATAGTGTATTTTTAGTTCTTGATAGGATAAATATCGTTTAATATAAAACAGGATTTAAATGGGAGCTTCTATTAGATTCATGCCTCCAATTATACAATAGTCCTACAAACTTGTATAGCCAGCTACGCATTTTGAGTTTGAATCATTGCCTGAAAATACACGGCGCGCTACACCATGTTGCCCGACTCTGTATTAACAGAGCCATGAAACTTATAATAGCTCGCATTAAAATCCTGCGAATATTAAATAATATATTCGTGTGTGTGTCCGTGTGTTCGTGTATGTTCGTGTGTGCGAGTGTGTGTGTGCGTGTGTGTTGAATGATAGTTATGAAAGCTCACATACAAGACTTCAAGTTTCTGTTTCAGGGATCCCATGATCACTGCACTTCAGCTGTCGTTAGTCAATTACAAACATAAATCATACTTATACTTGTTTTTCTGTCACTCTTTCGTTGTCGCGTCATTATACGTATAGGCTCACACTTACGCACATGCATGCACATATATACATATATATATATATATATTATATATATATATATATATATATATATAATATTATAAACAGATGTATAAATACGAACATATATATAAAGATATTGCATGTAATTTATACATATGCAATATATCTTAAATTTTTTAAATTATGTTTAGATATATACGCGTCTCCATTTGTACGTATGTGTGAGTGATGTTTGTAGGTGTAGATGTGGATTGTATGTTTGTGTGATTTCTTGTTTGTTTTACTGTTAATATAATTGAATTTGCAAGCGCTATTTAATATCACTTTATAAAACAACAGCTAAAAACATTTTCCCTTGCGCTGTACAGTGAATTGTTGAGCTATTGTGACAGCAAGGCGGAATCTCCATTAATGTCAGTCATATGTTTTGAAAGGCCCTGGATATTTGTTATTTCTGCTGATCAGCTGATACGTAGCCATCAGGGTTTAAAAAAAAATCTTAGCATTATTGTTGTGATCGTTTTTCTCGTATTTATTTATTTATTATTTTTTTGGCCGATAACATTATTGCATGTTGACGTTGCTTTTGCTCTTTTTCTTTTGTTTCTTTGATTTTTATTGTTGTTGCTGTTGTTACATTGGTGTTTGACTTAGAAGTAAACGTAAAATGTCTGCTCTAATAAAAAGTTTGTGACTCTTGTTGCTTTATTGTTAATGCTCAAACTTCGTCAACCAAAATCGAACAATTCTTCCAGCCGTGTCGATCCCATCTGTCAAAGGGCATCCGGGAATATATCATTTAACGTGGCCTCTATTTTATTGGAAGACAAAGAGCGGTTTATATGAGATTTGGTTGGTATTTCTAACAGCTCTATCAAAATATAATAGACAGCATCTCAAAGTTTGGAGTCTCTATCTACAGAAAGTACACGAAGAAATAACACGCAAAATATTAATCGTAACTACAAAAAGAGAACAAGAACAGTTAATATTGAATTTAGATATACTGAAAAGAAATTGTATGACTAACTATACATGCAGACATTACTGCAAATGTAGATATGAAGAAAGGGTGCCATCTTTCACAAACTTTTACTTTCAAAATATGAATCATTTTGCCGAAAGTACGAAAGCCTGACAGATTTTTGTACACAGGGCACGCACCAGCATAACCAAATACATCACAGAGGCTCACAAAGAAGTGAAAAGTAACTTACCACTGCATTGCCAAAGCCACATGAGATTCCCATGTCTCCTCAGTAGTCATAGCAGATATCGTAATTTGAAATCTTAATTTGACATCGGTGGCCATCTCGACTTCTGGGCAAAATTCAGTACCTGGTACAAAGAATGATAGATTAAAAAAAGTGTTTTCAAGAAAGTATATCGTTGCTTAAGTAAACCAGTGGTAAACGAAACGTATATTTCAAAGTTTAAGTTTGCTCATGGTTAATGGATGCAATACGAATAAAAATAATGCAGTTATAAGGATATATTTGTAAGTCCTTATCGGCCGGGTAATATACTCATTCAACTAGTACGACTAGAAAACAGTCGTGCTTCGTTCATTAGTATATATATATATATTCATATTTATATTTCGTATATACATTAGTATATATATTAATATTTCGTATATACATTAATATATATATTAATAGTTTGTATATACATTAGTATATATATTCATTTTTATATTTTGCCTCTATATGTTTATATATGTACGTATGCGTGTATCAACGTTTGTATTTTAGTGTACATTTGTATCTTTATGTCTTTGGTGTTTATGCATAAGGGGATGTTATTTGAATGTGAATAACGTGTTTTTTTAATTTTATACTATTTCTGTAAGTGAATATTATTATAAACAGACTTACATTTATTCTAATTAAATTTATTTGAACATTAATTAATTTATCTAAAATTATTTTTTCATTATTTCATTAAGGTTTTCTTCGATTTTACATTATATGATTTTTAAACCCGTTATGTACAACACTGTTTCATAGGAAAACCCGTTTGTTGAAAGGACCAATGAAACGAAACCAATTTCAAATTTAATTATCAATGTAAATAGTATATTTATACATATAACCTTAATTTTGTTCTATTCTCAGTCAAAACTGTGCAACGAATGGGAACGTGAGACTTGATAGCATTTTTTTTATTCTTTGTGATGTTTTTTGCAGCTTAATAATGCTCTAAATTACTCTACCCTCCGGTATTCGAGTACTATTTATCCACCATATATATATATATATATATATATATATATATATATATATATATAGATATATTATATATATAGAAGAACAATCTTACTTAGAAATGGATGCGTGCGTTCCGTCATATAATATATTAATGAATAAAACATATGCATATATATACATATATGTACGTACCAACCTCTACATGTATATATACACGCATATATGGGTACAGCACACCAAAAAAACACAATGAGAAACGAAAACATAAACACAAAACCAAGGAACTGGACATTTTTCACTCTCTCTCTCTCTCTCTCTCTCCCTCTCTCTCATTCTTCATTCTTTCTGGTTTCCTCACAACCATTCCCCTTTTTCTCTCCCTTTCTTTTACTCCTCCTCCTCCCTCCCGCCGCTAACCTACCACGCTGCGACGGGAGCTTTGTGCCACTGTCTATCTGGCCTCACTTCCCTGAAGTGTGGACTGCATTTTTCTTTGCTCCTTCGCCGTCCTCAATAATAGCGTTCGTACTTTTTTTTCGTTCGGGCTTAACACCTTCTTGTCTTGTTATTCTCCTTGTCTCCTGTCCTGTCTTTTTACTGTTTATTACTTTTGTACTGTCGTTACTGTCCTGTTTTTGTTACCATTTTTACCCCTCCGCAAAAAGATCTCAAATTTTATTTGATTTGCTTTTTGCAGGAAGGAAAGTTTCTATCGAAGATGCGAATCGCCTTCACTTTCGAAACGCAGAGTAGATGAAACCATGGCGACTGAAGAAGGGGGATTTTCCTTGTGTCATTTGTCCTGTACTCTATTTGTTTGTTGTTTAAGAAAAATGTCCAGTTCATTGGTTTTGTGCTTATGTTTTCGTTTCTCATTCTGTTCGACGTTTTTTTTTTTTTGGTGTCCTGTATCCATATATGCGTGTATATATACATGTAGAAGTTGGTACGTACATATATGTATATATATATATACATATGTTTTATTTATTAATATATCATATATATATATATATATATATATATAGATATATATATATATATATATATAGAATATACAAGGTGGCCCCAAAATTGCGTTTAACAGTTTATCACGTAGGCACTTTAAATTTGTTTTAAACATTTCTTTACATTTAAATTTCTATCTTACAAACTGAAAAGGTAGCTTGACAAAATTAATTAAATTAGCATAGAATAATGGTTTCCTTTTTTTATAATTAAGATCTAAACTGTTAATATATGAATGCGAAAGTGATAGTTGAATAACTTTTAACCTACTTTTGGGCCACCTTGTATATATAGACAAACATAGAGACATTCATAGAATAAATATACAAACGTGCATATGCATTAACCTGTCTGGATAAACATATCTTTTCTTTTTCATTTTATTTTGTTTCAGTCATTTGACTGCAACTCTGCTGGAGCACGGCCTTTAGTCGAGCAAATCAACCCCAACACTTCTTTGTGAGCGTAGTACTTATTCTATCGGTCTTTTTTACCAAACCGCTAGGTTACAGGGACGTGAACATACCAGCATCAGTTCTCAAGCGATGGTGGGGGAACAAACACAGACACACACACATACACACATGCACAAACACACACCCACACACACACACAACCCACCCACACACACACACACCATATATATATAATATATATATATATATATATATATACCACGACGGGCTTCTTTCAGTTTCTGTCTACCAAAATCCACTGACAAGGCTTTGGTCAGACCGAGGCTAGAGTAGTAGACACTTGCCCTAGGGGCCACGCGGTGGGACTGAACATGGAACCATGTGGTTGCCACCCAGCCACGCCTGCACTTATATATCTATGTATATTTAAACATGCATATACAGGTATACATACCTGGATATACGTCCATATACATGAACATGCATGAATACACCAGTACATATATGAACGTGACAATGCATATACACAAAGACAAGCATACACATATATACGTACGTACATGTACATACATATACAAATACATACATGCATGCATACATACATACATACATACATGCATGCATACATACATACATACATACTACATACATACATACATACATACAACATACATACATACATACATACACATACATACATACATACATACATCACATACATACATACTACATACCTATACATACATACATACATACATACATACATACCATCACATACATACATACAACATACATACTACATACATACATACATACATACATACATACATACTACATACATACATTACATACATAATGCATACATACATACATACATACATACATACATACATCATACATACTACATACATACATACATACATACATACATACATGCATACATACATACATACAACACATACATACATACATGCATACATACATACATACTACATACATATAGAGACGTACATACTTGCAAACAAGGACAAGCACATATATATATATGTGGAGTAAGGGGTTCAGAAACAATGTTTATTATCTCTAGATATACTGAAAACAAACATTGTATAAATCTAATCATATTTTGAGTAGAAAACAGCGGGAGTTATTCATACTGCAGGGAACATTTACATACAGACAACTGTATACGCACATACACTCAACAAACATATACACGCATATATAGATAAATGTGTTTATGTGTGTGTCTATATATATATATATATATATATATATATATATATATATATATATATATATATGTATATATACATATTATGCGTGTGTGTGTAGAGAGAGCGTATATGTGTATATCTGCTATATGGATGTGACTGTGTCTATGAGTGTATTTACGAATTATATGTTTGTCTATAAATGTTAACTTGATTTCTAATGTTGCAGATTAGTGTTATATTTTTTAAATAACCCTTATACTAAGTTTGGGGCCGACTTCCTTCTCGCAAACTGATATATACATTCATCCATCCATCCAGCCATCTTTCCATTCATCCATACATCCTTACATCCATTCATTCATTCATCCATACTTCGTGCGCGCAAGTATATATACTATGCTATAGTATATTATACTATGTTACACACATAAGTGTTTTGTTTGTTTACTAGCTTCAGCATATGAGCTGTAGCCATGCTGTGGCACCGCCGTTAGCATTCCTACACTTTCACTACACGCCCGAAACCCCCTCTGATATGCCTCTGAGGTATTTTTTGGAAGGATATTGAAACTAAGGGGCCAACGTAACATGAGCTGTTGCAATAACTGGTCCTGTTGGCATATTTGGTACTCTGAATTGTGCCCTGTTCCAGCTGTTTGTGTAACTTTCAATGCCAAAGTTCGGTATCGGTTCTTCTAGGATATTCCATATATATATATATCACGTGATCACGTGACCGACGAGTCCATCAGATGTAGTTATACATCGCTGGTCACAATGCGTTTGCATTGTTTTAGCCTTCAAATGACGCCACCTCGCTGGCTCTAGCGAGCAGGCCAATATATATATATATATGTATATATATATATATGTGTATATATATATATATATATATATATATATATATATATATATATATATTACACACTACTGCATATATTTCCGCATTCTTATATATAATATATATATTTCAAAACTAGAAAAGTCTGCCCTTATACGTCCTAAAATGACAACACATCTGTCATCAAACAAGTGGTTAAAGGGGTGCCATTATTATAATTGAAACAGAATATTACCGGCATCTAGCTGAAGACCAATTGATGGATACAACATCCTACCGTGAAATACCCTCAAATATTGACCAATTTGTTATGAAGAAACTCATTTATTTAATCCTAAATCACTATAACTCCCTCACCTCTAATGAAAGCGATTATATTATTAATTTTGAGTTAAAATCCAGCAACTTCTATGGCTTATCTAAAATACACAAGTCAAAAGAAATGCAAAATGCTATAAAGGAACAGGATAATGGATACATAAAACTACTACAACCAAAATACTTTAAAGTAATACCCATTATAGCTGGTCCAGCCTATCCTACACATCGTGTGAGCAACATCACTGACATTATTCTAAAACCACTATGTAGTCACATACCCAGTTTCTAGAAGGATGACTTCCTGTCACATCAGCTCAAAACAACAGAATCCAATTCACTGTTAGGTATTTTTGAAGTAACAAATTTATATAGGAATATTCCACATGATTTGGGAATTACTGCCATAAAATATTGGATCAAGAAACATAGAGATGTGATCCCCAGTAGATTTAGACGCGATCAGCTTCACCCTTCAAAAGAATACATTCCTTTTCAACGGAGAAAACTACCTCCAATTCCGAGGCACAGCTATAGGGATGCGATTTGCTCCAGTTTTCGCGAAATGAGTATTGGGATACTTGGAACAAAACCTATATAAAAAAAAATTGAAGAGAACTACGGTATTTAGAAGATATAGAGGACACATGGAAAAGACACCTCGATAATTGTTTCCAATCTGGACGAAATCCCTAGAAAATCTGGAAGAATTCAGCACCCTCCTCGGCAAGCTACGCCCTAGTGTCAAATTCACAAGAGAAAAGAGCAACACACAATTACCATTTCTTGACATAATGGCAACCAAAAACAGCACAACAAACACAACTGATATTTATTACAAAAGTACAGATACACACCAGTACGTAAATTTCGAATCTTACCACCCAACACACAAAACACAACATCCCGTACTGTCTGGCCAGGAAAATTTGTACCATAGTAGATGAGTAGATAATCCAAACACCAGGAAAATACGACTTATAGAACTCAAAGGATTTCTACTCAAGCAGAAATACCCATTCTTACTTATAGAAAATAGCATACAACGAGCAACAGATACCTATAGAACAACTTAAGGCAACCCGAGAAAAACGAACCCATCAACGGAACACAATACCATTTTTAGTAACGCGTAATCCGCATCACCAAAACATTTTTCACATCATCAAAACAAGTTTTCCAATCATGAAACAGTGAAAAATTAAAAAGCATAATAGCTAATCAAACACTTATCTTATGCAAAACCACATAACCTAAAGAACATATTAACAAAGGCAGAATTGAACATGAACAAACAGAATAAAACATTCACAGCATCCAAGTGTAATGATAACAGATGTGGAACGTGCTAATACATGCATACAAGTATATCCGTTAGAACAAGAAATTGACAGATTTTCGCAAGTGTAGATATGAACTGCAAATGCAGAGATTTGATTTACTGCATTAAATGCCGGAATTGCGAGGAACTATGTATTGATGAGACAGGTGAAATATTATCAGAACGTTTACGAATTCACAGACATCAAATCTGGGACACTAATGTTCGCCAAATTCCATTGAGCGAACATATAGTATATGTGGTCAAAAAATGTTTCTAATTTTTCCTTTCCACAAACTACATGACACAAGTGAGGTTGGAAGAAAGATAAACAAAAGCGTTTTTTTAAAAAAGTATCTGTACACAAATTACAAAAGACTCCTACCGATAGAAATAAAAACGATCAAAAACAGCTAAGCTTGCTCACTCATAAAACCATTGCATGTAAAACGCAAGCTAATTGGTCAAAATAAAAGCGGGATCTATACCAGTAATATCGATGCGCCCAACAAACCGTGACCTTTAAGGTGCATATGGATTGGTCAAAACTGAATTCGAAAATTTCTGCTAGTAGGAGACTTCTAAAAGGTATAAAAATGAAGAATCAGTCATTTTACTACAGCTGTCTAGCACACAGCTCAACTGTCAGTTAATACATTTTGAAATCTGATTATTACTACGGACGTATGAAAGTGCTAATTGAACTTTATGAGCATTACTAAATATTCTTTGATGTCTACCACACTTCAACATTGTAAAGAATCTCTTTTTAAATATAGTAATAAAAAACGTGAAAACCAGACCATGTTGTAATTTTATTCAACTAATGTATTGTTCTATACACATGTACAGAATTCGGAATATATATATATATTATATATATATATAATATATATATATAGTATGTATAATATATATGCATATGTATATAGATAGATAGATATAGGATAGATAAATAGACAGTCAATTCAAATAGACAAATAAACAAAAAATTCAAGTAAGTGAATAAAAAGAAAAACGAAACAAAAAAAGAAATGATCGTCAGGACGTGCACAGAAAAATGTATCAGCTTGATGCTCAGTGAATGCATTAGCTCTTCGTCAGAAAGGAGAAAGGGAAAAAATCCAAAGATTGAAAAGAAATCACCATACACATAGAAGTTCGGGATTCGAGTGAATCAGGTACCTAAATAATAACGCAGCAAGTTCGGGTCAAGGGAATAGGAATAGTGTACAAAACAAAATTAGAGGAACTTATAAATACTTACCGAAGTACAGCCGGATTAATATTCCAGTTGCATATACGATCACAAGCACCCGATCGAATATTCCACGTGTCGCAAGGCTGTAAACAAGGAATTGTACTGCACTTAATAGACCCCAGATCCACGTTAATTGCAGGTTCCGAGTAAGTTGAATAACGAACAAATATAACAACAGATGGATATTGGTTCATAACGAGTTTTTTTGGGTTTTTTTTATGAATAGAGTTATTACAGCAAGCGAAAAAATCCGATGAATATACAGGAATTAAACATTCATACAAAAAAATCTCTCCAAGAAGCAACGTTATGTGACACTTCATGATTCCCTGGCTGGCTTCGGCTGAGAAATTATTCTCTTACCCTGTTTAGTGGCTTACACTGGAAAATCATTAAGGTGACAGGAATAGGGGAGGGAAGTGTGGAGCAGCTATAGTGGGAAGAAGTATGCAAAATAGATGAGAAAGTAAATGCATATATATATATATATATATATATATATATGTGTGTGTGTGGTGTGTGTGTGTGTGTGTATGTATACAGTATATCCACAAAAACAGTCCCTGGTTTCACGTTGTTATGATATTCAAACTAATTCAAATATTTATAAACATGTTGTGAACCTATTATCCGATAACAGTTATTTCATTTTTTTCATGTGATTAGACATCTTTGAATTGAAAACCAGAGGAGCCCAAGGAAATTTTTAAATGGTCGTCCCCCCCCCACCACCACAGCAACGCAGCTGATGTGTACTGGAATTTGCAACATCAAACATTGTTGTGGCCGTGCAACGTGCTTTCCGACCCAAGTATCATACGATTCCACCTACACCCTAGTCCATTCGGAAATGGTACAACGATTTTAGTCAGGTGTATCTGTGATCAGAGAAAGGGACATTCTGGCCGACCATCTATCGCAGACGAAGTTTATTGATCGGGTTAGAAGAAAATTTGTGAACAGCCCCAAAAAGTCAATACGAAGAGCTAACCGAAAGTTACACCTCCCCCAAAACACAGTTTGCAAGATCCCACACAAACATCTAAAGTTTCACCTTTACAAGCTGCAACTAGTCCAAAACTCCACCAGAAAGATAATGGAATGCAATTTGAATTTTGTGAGACTATCCAGCAATTAATGGAAGATAAAGATAACCTACTGTCAAAAATCCTTTTCAGTGATGAGACGATATTACAATTAATCAGCAAATTCAATAGGCATAACGTGCGGATACGGGGGCTTGAAAATGCGCGCGCTACCCAGGAAATTGAGCGAGACTCACCAAAAGTTAATGTGTTTTGTGCCGTATCAGAGAGGACAGTGTATGGCCCTTTTCTTCTTTGAGGAGTTAACCGTTACTGGTCAAAGTTACCTGGAGTTGCTGACCAATTGGATGTTTACACAACTAGCCACTGAGGGTGATGACTACCTTTTCCAGCAAGATGGTACTCCACCACGCTGGCATCTCGCTGTCAAGAGATTTCTCAATGAGCACTTGCCAAACAGACGGATTGGTTGTGCTGGACGAGATGATCAGGTGTTCTGCAAGTGGTCTGCGAGGTTGACAGACCTAACTGTTTGTGACTTCTTTCTTTGGGGGTATGTGAAGAGCAGTTTGCGTCCCAACACTACCTGCAACACTGGAGGAGCTGAAAATTTTGATAACTGAAGAAATTCGCATGGTAACTTCAGATATGCTGCTGAGCACCTGGACTACTGCATCGATGTTTTCCGAGTAACCAAAGGTGCATATTGAGTGCCTTCAATGCCTCCCTCTACCAATTGAAACTGAATGAAATCCTGTATCACAAGCAACCAACTGTGAAAGATTATTACAATAAATGTCCATGTTATATCTGTTTGAAATCAGGGACTGTTTTTCTGGATACCCTGCATGTATATATATATATATATATATATATATATAAATCTAAAAATTGGAACAAGAGCGCAACAGACGACAATAAAACATCCGACAGATAGACTAAGCGAAGACGAACAGGAAAAAATCAAGGACGGCTCACTCGCAGACTCCTCGAATAAGTCAAGTGACACAATTAGCCTACCGATTTCGTGTGTGTGCGCGCGCTTGTGTAACTGCTTTCCCCTTTCCTCCACCACCATCACTTGACAACCGATGCTTGTGTGTTCATGTTCCCGTAAACTAGCGGTTCGGCAAAAGAGACCGATGAAATTAGTACTAGGCTTTCAGAAAATAAGCCCTGAGGTCGATTTCTTCGACTAAAACCCTTTGAGGTGGTACTCCAGCATGGCCGCAGTCATAAGAATGAAACAAGTAAAAGAAAGTATGTATACAAACACATATACATGTATATATATGTACATACACACATACATGTGTGTGTGTGTGAGTTTGTTTGAGTATGTGTGTGTAAATGAGTTTCTGCGTAGTATTATATACAGACAGATGATTATTTGTTCGTATGTGCCAGCATATATGTGTATGCCACTTTGGCATACACATATGAATGTTATATAATACCCCTACCGTTGCGTAACAACATCAATATGACATAAAAATAAAACGAAATGTGTTTATAAAGCTTTGAATATCTCTGACTTTGATCAAAATTTACGTCTATTAATAAGGGTGTGACTCTTAATGCCAGCGTATTGTGTTCTCACATTCACACGCACACATATATGTACGCAAATACATATTTATTGTTATATATATATTTATTTATATGTACATATATATATGTCTATACATACATATATTATATACATATATATTGTGGTAGAGAGAGAGGAGTGGAAGCGAGGAAAAGGGAGCGAGCGCTTTTCGGTGAAAAGAAACTCGATGCAAACCTATATAGACATACACATTGTCAAACTACGTTTTTATGTATTAACACATTCATACAAGTACTAGTTACGTTGAAACTCAGATTTAGATACAGAAATGTTCCTACTCACATATGTATATATATATATTATATATATATATATATATTATATATATATTGCACATAGTAACACACAAACTTTTATATGTAAATATAAAAGTATGTACACACTTTCAGGGTTTCAAGAAGAAGCTTGTATGTACGTGTGTATGCATGAATGTATGTATGCCTTTTGAATTTCAATGAATCAATATGATTCATTGAAGTTTCCCTATTAACAGAATGCTGCAATACACACACACACACACACACACACACACACACATATGCGAGTGGTCCTCAAAAGTTTCTAGTTTTCGGTGGGTAAAAGCAAATAGAGCAGGATCGGTTAATTACGATGTTATTCAACGTATTCTCCTTTCAGATTCAAATACATTGCAGCGATCCTTCAGTTTTTCTGAGCCCCATAAAGGAACTCGGACTGTTAGGTCTTCAACGAGACCTGTCTCGATACTCTTAAAGCCAGGAACAATTTAGTGTCCCTTTAGATAGATAGATAGATATGTTTCTTTATTAGCCACACAGGGCTGCACACAGATAGAACAAATTACAAGGTAGAGCTTTTCTTTTGAAGGTTTAAAAAAAAAAATAATAATAATATAATAAAATAAAAAATAAATCAAATAGAAAATGGGGTCGATCAAAAGGGATCGTAAAAGGAGAGAAGGAGGACAAAAAAAGGGGGGTTTAAAAAAGGAGGGGGAGAAAAAAAAATTGATCAATAGGGATCGTTATCACAGAAATGTCAATATGAAGTGTAAAGGGGAGGACAGGTGAGGTTTACCCGTGGAAAGAAAAGCCTACGGAAAAGACACGGTAACCTCGGTCAATGAAGTCACATGTTATATTTCTTTTTTTTTTTTGCAAATAAGCAACTCTCTGTATTAATTTTTACGGTTCATAGAATCATAGTCAAGGTGGCTTCGTCATTCATACGTGCCATCCTTGCTACATTCACCCATCTTTTTTAAAACATTCACTAGACAAAACTTGCCTCTCTACTCTCACTTTTTTCTTCAAGTGATACTTGAAGAGTTTGATGAGAGATTGACCAGAGAGGAGTGTTTGTCTCTAATCCTTTCAGACGCGTCCCCAGATACATTCTTTCGCCATAGCCACAAGTATGATAAAAATAGCTCTTCCTTCCCGTTTAAAGGAAGGAGGCGTGACGATATTACCGATAGACTCGGCGGATAAACCGACACGTCCCACACGTGACGGCAGTCGTTCGACATAAGCCCACAGTGGGAAATTGCTGGACACTGCACGATTGCGTGCAGAGCGGTTCGTCGTCGCTCGACGCCCGCATCTCGGGCAGGTCGGCCCCGTGTTTTCGAGCCATGCCTATAGAGCTTATCCCGAACGGGTAGCGCTTCTCGGTAGCACCGCCAGGCCAGGGATCTCTGGAAGTTGTCCATAGGTCCCGGGCCGAAAGTCGTTTGAAACAGGCGGTCAGGTATTCCTCGTCGACGCCCAGGTTCGCCCCGAGCTCGTCGTCGTACCTCCCCTCCACTAATCCCCTATAGAATGCTTTGGTTTGTTTGAAGTCACTCAAGGTCGACCCGGGACGGCAGAGTGCTTGAGAGCAACGCGACACTCGCGGTGCCATTCGCCCTTCCTCGGCCTCATTTTGATCCACGACTGTAGTTCGGTCATGGAGACGAGTTGCGGGAATGCGTGCCTCACAAACGGCGACCACACCTGTTCACCGTCGTCTACATAGAGCCGGAGATGTCGCAGTCTCAGCGCGTGTCTGCGCATCATCAACCACGGCATGCCCAGCCCTCCTTTTAACGGTGTTGACAGCAAATGGATCGCCTGACCATCGGGACGCATACTTTCCACAAGAAGCGGAAGAGGATTCGTTCTAGTTTGGTGATGGTAGGGTCGGGACAAGGTACGA
>NC_042999.1:79722773-79731541 GCF_006345805.1 Octopus sinensis | reverse complement strand
CTCGACTGTTTTCTCCCTCTTTCCAATAAGACTCAATTTATTGTAAATGGTATTTTTAATAAGCTGACCAAACGAAGATCATCCAGTTGGTTCCTATGAAACGTGAGCATAGTACATCAATGTTTGCTATAGTCCATGTTCCTCTCTATGTGCGTTCGTTTGTCTCCATGCTTGTGTATTTATGTGTGTTTCAATGCACATATGTTTCTTTCAGCAGCGTATAAGTATATGTTTGCATATCTAGGTCTGTATCGGCTTGAAACATTAACTTTTATGTATATGTGCGCAAAAGCTCTTTCATGTATGCCAGGAATTGAAAATGTATAAATGCGCGTGAGTGCATAGATGCGCGCGTGTTTCTCTTGCTTTTGCGTGGGCGCAAATGTGTTTGCCACGATGTCACGCAGTTCCTCAATGTGCCTAGTTTCAGCGCTGCTAATGTATGTGCATGTGTGTGTATGTATGTGTGTATGTGTGCGTATGTATGCGTGTGTTATAAGTTGTTTACACAAAAACAAATTGAAATATAGGTAACAGACACAGGACACTAAAAGGACCAAAACAACATTGCACATATATTAAGCATACAAAGAAATTCTAAATTGCATGATTATTAAAAACACAAGAGTATAATCAATATATAATATACGTTATTTCAATGACTGAATTATGGAATGTATACAAACATCATTTGTATTAGTTTATCTACATAAATATCAATAGACACATACGTATATATGTGTTTGTGTTTGTCTGTGTGTATGTATATATATATATATATATATATATATATATATATATGTATAAAAACACATAGTTACATACATAGAGACACACACATTCACACACATATATATGTAGATATATACCTAAGTAAGCAAGGCTAGCGAAATAAAGTTTCTAGAAGGAATGTCACACGTCATTTAAATATAAATAATAGTGCAAGTAATTTAACGAATTATATATTCAGTCGCTTATTAGTTGGCAATATAAGTCATATACCCACTAATGACGTTGAATCCTGACTACATCGGATTGTGCAATCTGGAATGAGTGCACGAGCGCGCGTGTGTGTATGTGTGTACGGTTTTTTAAAGTACATAAAAACGTTCTGTTTATCATTTAGGCAGTCATCGTAATTGTTATAATCTCTTGTTGTTGACATAGGCTCTCTTTCTTTCCTGATGAGAAGATTGCATTTTACACCGTTCATTCCTTTGGAATAAAACCAATGTTGCCTTCGAAACATATGTCGAAAGTAAAAGAATTTTAATAACATCTTCGTTCAACTCCATTTATTTACTTATATATATGTATATATATATATCACTATATATATGTGATCGCTATAAGCTTTAGGTTTATATAAATACCTTTATTATTATTATTTACAGGATAGTAAAATCCGGTGCCGAATAACAAAGCCATTCGCATCGAAATGTAAATATATACATATATGTGTGTGTGTATATATGAATAGATACGTATATATGTATGTGTATATATACACATACATGTGTATTGTATCTCTCTCTCCTCTCACTATACATATGTGCAATGTACATTGTGCTTGTGCCCCATGTATATGTGTATGAATATACGTGCTTGCGTGTGGGAAAAATCTTCAAGTTGTGGAATACAGATATTTAATTGTTATTTAATTGCTTCCGGTTATGTTCAAATTTCAAATGCCGCCAGTTTGAACTTTAACTCTTAATAATTCCGGAATCGATCTCATAAATAGCAGCAAGACTAGTGAATCGCCTGTAAACTTAACATACATACATACATACATACATACATACATACATACATACAAATATATATATATATTGGACCCGGAGGAATAACAATCCCAGAGGCACAATCAGTGCGTGACCTGGGTATTTACATGAGTGATGACGCAACCTTTCGTGTACATGTTGCTAAATTGGCAATGAAATGTAGACGACTGGCCGGATGGATTCTCAGAACCTTTAGAACAAGAGAACAAGAAACCATGGTGGTCCTCTGGAGGACACTTGTCCTAAGCCACTTTGACTATTGCTCTCAGTTATGGTCACCATCCAGCGTCAAGTTGATCACAGAGCTCGAGGCGATCCAGTGTAGCTACACGAAGAAGATAGCCTCTATGCAGAATGTAAGCTACTGGGAAAGACTCAAGAGATTAAAACTATATTCCTTGGAGCGTAGGCGGGAAAGATATGCCATAATATACATCTGGAAGATCCTGGAGGGACGTGTCCCAAACTTTGGCATCGAGAGTTACACAAATGCCAGAACTGGGCGCCACTGCGTGGTGCCTAGGACTCCAAATTTGCCATCAAGATGTAGGACAAGATACTGTGATAGCCTGGGCTTCCGAGGCCCACAGCTCTTCAATATCCTCCCGAAGAACCTGAGAGACCTGCATGGGGTGGATGCGGATGTCTTTAAAATGAAACTGGATCTCTTCCTGTCAGATGAACAAACTTCACGGCAAGAGGTGCAGATGAGGGCAGCTGCATCGAACTCTCTCATGCACCAAATGGCAGTTACGAAAAAGCTTTCGTGAAGTAAAACAAAGTAGCAATACCAAATGGCGGTGCCCCAGCATGGCCACAGCTCATCAGCTGAAACTAGAATCAATCAATCAATCAATCATATATATATATTATATATATATATATATATATATATATATATATATATATATATAAGAAAATGAAGAAACAAATTCATTTCGATCACCAATATATTCAAACACATGACATCCATATAAATTCATAAATATACAATCTTTCTGGCGCCCCCACCATGTTTATATATGCATACATACATATATATATATATATACATATTTGTATGTACACAAAGCGAGAGAAATAAACAGCAAGGAAGGGCAGAGGCAGACAGACATGTAGCTATTAAAACCTACAAAGAAGCATGCAGTGCAACAGCGCTGTAAACATGCATGAAGTCAAATAATCAGCGGTATTTTTTTTAAAATATAGACATCATATTATCAATCATTAGTTCTGCCAATGTTATAATGAACGCATAGATGAGGCTGCACCTACCTCCCGCCTTAACTACCTACATCAAGTTTGCCTGCCACCCCGGATGTGCTTCTTACTATTACAGTCATCTCCTTAACCGAGATTCCTTCTTTTTTTTTTCCTCTTTTCATCGACTGCCACCCTACTGAAACGAAACACTTAGAATATCAGTATAAGTCATGCATGTAGGTCTACTGTACAGTAAATGTGCAGAAAATGCAAACATTGCCTGCTGTCAGACTAATGTTCACTCGCTCACTCATTCATTCACACGATGCTGATTCTCAATTTTAACTGAAGTAGAGCTAAACATTGTAAAACAAGGTATTGACTCTCCTGACAAGAGACCCATTTTAGAAAGGCATTTCCTGTGTATCTCACTTATTTGTGTTCCTGCAGAGTTTTTTCTTGGTCCGATTTTTGAAGAGGGGATTATAATATATATCTAGATTAGAAGAAAGTTATAGTTGTTTGAATCGCTTTAATTATAACTATTACTTAATTTTAAAATATCCAGGTAAGATAATGAGTGCTGAATCGAAAAGTATCATAAACGGAAGAGTAAAACTAACATACTGTATACGTTTATTCAGTGTTTTGCCAACTCAACTTTCTTAATGGTCGATAATTATTAATCCGAAAGAAAAGAGTTATTCGAGGTGTGAGTAAAATAACAGAAAGATTTGTTGGACAAAAGAGCCCGAAGGTCATTCGTGTGCGAACATACATATGATCCGTAAGAAGGATCTCTCAATTGTTTTATAATGCAGGAGTATTTTTGACCTCTTTGGAAATATATTGGGAATTAACTTTAGGTGGCAAGTTTAGGTAAGTTTGCTCATAATTTTTCTCTTTTCACAAAATGATAGAAACATAACTATTTTCGCTTACCTAAATATTTAGTAATTTTATCCACCAACGGAACGGAGAAGATATTCTGGCTTGCATCATTTTTGTTATTGTTTTCACAGTTTCTTTTGATGTTCTTTTTTGTTTATTATCCAGGAAAGTAAGGAAAGGTGTATATTCTCTGCAGGCTTCCTCGGGTTAGAGACATTGATGTTACTAATATATACCATGTAATTATGAAAGTTCATGAATGTGGGTTAATTGTGGGTATGGATAATGCTCTAGATATATTTTGTGCAGCAAAAACGTAGTGGGGTACATCAAAGTAGACTTCACCGTTATAGTCGCTGTCTTATAACATATCATATCTAAGATAAATGTTTCAACAATGACAAAACTCCTTATGTTGTAGTTGTTGTTTCTTATTTCAACGCCAGGTCTTTCGGAATTGAACGGGTCTCTAATCAGAGCCGTTGATTCTGATGCTGTTGTTTTCGTCGTCGCCGTTGTTGTCATTGTTGTTCAATAGCCCCCCCCCCCAAACTCAGCGCTTATTCAGCAGACCTAAGAACGAACGCCTGTCAGCCATGGTAGCATCGCGTGGGTTCGAATGCTTTTTGAAAATAATGAAGGTAGATTCTAGTTTTAATTCATTATTTGTTACTCTAGCAATTATTCTTTAATTTTTATATCTGAAGTCAGTCATGAATTTTATTTTTCTCTCCAAATGCTTTAAGATAAGGAATGGTACATGAACTTTTACAGAACTTCCGTGATTGATAAAAGAAAGTTATTTTCAGACTGCAAACTTGTTCCGAATGTTTGCAACAGAGTGGACTGTGCTGAGATCATGCAAGGACCAGATTGTAATGAACAAATTGACGGGTTATATACCAAAATAGCTATTATTGCTGAGGTTCTCGTAAGTATTCTACAATGTGAAAGCGGCGCTAATGATTATGGTGTTCGGCTTACTATCAGAAGGTCTTGGTTTCAATTCCTGGACTGGGTAGCGCGTTGTTTCTTTGAGCAAGCTATTTAATTTCATATTGTTCTAATCTACTCAGGTATTATGAGTACTGGTGCATTTATGGTACATTCTTATCTCCATTCATTCGTCACAACCTAGATGTCTTGCTGAATTAAGGGCGAGAGACCAACTATTTTTTATGTGCGCTCGTGACGATATCTAAAATAATCAGCGAAGATATACTCGCTCGCAAGTGACTATTGATTGCACTTTACGTTACACCGTTCACACGTTACATAGCGAATGTTGTTTACATCCGAAAATAAATTGAGAATATCTACAAATTAATGGAACAATAAAAATGTAGTGTTCGGGCGCTTTTCAACGATATTAAGGTGAGATTAAATAGAAATGTGAGATATTAATTTGTTGGAAGTGATTATGATAAATTAAATTTTGCAACGTCATTAAGAATAACAGCAGTGCAACGGTGATACAACTAGAATGAAGATAAGGTGAAAGTAGACGCAGAGCAAGAAGATGGATGCGAGAAGAATCAGGACATGGATGAAAAAGAGTTGGAGGAGGACCATTAAAGGGAGTGGATTACAATGAGGAAGGAGTTTATGATAACGAGAATGACGATGCTAATAGTTATGGGCGATGACAACAGAGGTAGTGAGAGAGTGGGAGTTTGCTGGTAATAGTTATGATAAATGTAAGTAGAAGTAAAGACTAAGTAGAATACTGTGGATTCTCAAGGAAATTTGGTTGCTATTTCTTGCAGGTCGTGCAACCCCATAGAGCATTTTTTTTATCTGTCTCACTTGTGTTCTTCAAAATGAAACACCACCACCCCAAGATATGGATTCCAACAGAGTTATTACCATGTTACTTTTACATGCTAACAGTAATGCGGGTTGATGTTGCGATCGTCTCATCCAGATCAACCTTCATCGATCCAACCTTTCAACAAAGATTATTCCACCTGTAACCATCTCATCTTTTTCTTATAGTGAAGATGCCGACGACCGCTCGGTTCAAAGTCTCTCTGACCAGAAATGGCCTGAACTCTTTGCATGAACACCCTCCTTGTACATAATTCCATGTCCCCCTACAGGGCCTTGGTTTTTGCTTTTTGAGCCAAAAAATTAACTTAACTTAACTTATACGCATGGAACCTGAGACTACACTATCACAAGCATTCTTTCCAAGTATGCAAGGTGAAATTTTTAGGGAAATTTGATTGTTGCCAGCAGTAGGCCAAACGCCTTTTTAGACGCTCCGATGCTAGCTCGCCCAGTATTACTACGTGAGCGTGTTTGTGGGGTGCAGTTTGTGCCTGAAGTTAATGATGCCGTATGTGTTCCGTTGAATGCGTGTATGTGTGTGTATGTGTATGCGTGTGTGCATGTGTGTGTGTGTTTGATATTACAGTTTGCAGTGGTGTCCACGTCGTTCTTTTACCCTAGGTCTGTGAGGATAGCGAAGAACTATGATTTAAACAGTATATTCATAACCACCCCTTCATTTTATATGCCCATGACAATATTTTCCAGTCGGTGCTCTTCCGTGTTTTTAGCCGATAGGGTAGTGAGTATTCACCTAGGTCTCGTGACCCCTGGTGATGCACAAAATGTCTGGACTCCGTGAGCTTTATTCAATACTTACTAACTAGACAGGTCTTTCAAAAGCATGGATTTTGTGGGGAAAATTAATTTACATAAAAGGGTTACTTTGTAGTGAACAGGACAGAACCACCGCAGTATAGAAAATAGAGGGAGATTTGGTCACTATTTCTAGGGAGCGTCTACCGTTGGATCTAAGCTTGCTGATGGTAAGCAGTTACTGCTGGTGGTGGTGGTACTTGTATTGTGGAAGTTTCCTGGCAGTGGCAATAGTGTAAAGTGTATGTGAGTAAGAGTGTGTGTAAGCACGCGCATGTGAAGCGTGTGTGTGCGTGTGTGTGTGTGTGTGCATGTGTGTGTGTTCGTGTGCGTATCCATGCATTTCTGTGTGTGTGTGTGTGTGTGTGTGCTTATAAAACTGTACGATGGTATGAATAAATATTGCTAAGTATTTAGTTCGCCAGTTGAATGTTTCTGCCAAATCATATATTTTGATTCGGCCTGAGGCCAATTTTTTTTTCATGAGGGAGATCGTATATTCATATCTAGCAGCATCGTATCAACTCTTAATGAATGAGTATTTGTACAAATATAACTATTGTTGTTGCTAGTGTAGTTGTTGTTACTATTGTTGTGTTGAACCTCAGGTCAGCTCTGATTGTGCAGAGCTATTATTATATGTGTCCCAACCGTAAAAAATATCTTTTTCATACATCTGTGAATATATTCTTTTCTGCTCTAGGCACAAGGCCCAAAATTTTTGTGGAGGGTGGGACCAGTCGATTGGATCGACCCCAGTACACAACTAGTACTTAATTTATCGACCCCGATAGTATGAAAGGCACAGTCGACCTCGGCGGAACTTGAAATCAGAACGTGGAGACAGACGAAATACCCATTTCTTTACTACCCACAAGGGACTACACACAGAGGGGACAAACAAGGACAGATAAACGGATTAAGTCGATTATATCAACCCCAGTGCGTAACTGGTGCTTATTTAATCGACCCCGGCGGAATTTGAACTCAGAACGTAACGGTAGACGAAATACCGCTAAGCATTTCGCCCGGCGTGCTAACGTTTCTGCCAGCTCACCGCCTTACATCTGTGAATATATTATCCAGAAGACCCTTTCTCTTTTTCCTCAAGATGCTAGTATATGATTTGAGGGTTATATGGCTCTATCTTTGGGTAATAAGACCCTCTCAAAAACCTAAGTAAACCAACATGCTGTCTCTTTCCTCTGTTCTATTTCTGTAATGATCACTGTTCCCTGGAGTGAGTTCCTCTGGTCCACTCAAGCGCTCTGAACTCACACGATTCTTCTTCATTATTCATATTGTGTTCAACGATTACTAGGCCTCTGCATCAATTTTTATGCTCCTACCATCTTACCAAACTGTGAGCCGTCTAGAATATCCTCTATACGAATATCGTTCCTGCAGTTATCGACTTGAAACACTTCAAGTCGAACGTCAGTATCAGTCTTTCCCATCACGGGCATATTCATTCCTCTCTAGACAAAACTAATAAAGAAAATGGGTCGATTGACTCTACGGATGTTGTTTATCTATGTCTATTAATATGACCCCGTGAGTAACTATTTATCTGCTTGTATTGAATGTATGTGTGTGTGTGTGTGTAAATATGTACATATTTTTGCGTGTGTATATAAATGTGTGTGTGTGTGTGTGCATGCGTGTATGTGTGTGTTAGAAGTTGAAGGTCGCAATTTTGTATAACACCAGCTTTACGCACATACACTCCTTTTTAGGAAGAAGTTTATGAGCAGTGTATCTTTGATAATTTCTGTGAAAAGAAACACAGCATTTTGAGCTACGGTCCTAGCTAAGAATGAAGTATTGCTGCAAATACCGCTTGCTGCAGACACAATGTTCTAGTTACAAAAATAATTGCATTTTAATGATCATAAATAAATCAAAGAATGCGCTATAAAAAACGGAAATTGAAAAGAATTATAATACTAGAGATGCACATCCTGTTGAACCTATTACGTATAAATATTAAATGCTCCAATGTAGCGACAACTCAACGGCTGTACCGATGAAAAAATTTGTCTGTATTCCTCAATACACAAATGACTATCGGCATCTTTTTTAAAGTAATTAATTTAGGCTTACCACACTGTGTGGTTGTCTGGACATATCATTCTTCATATATTTCATATTTGCTTAAGGGCAGTGGATCGGAATAGCTGCAGACAAAATAGTTTGCATTATTTAAAAAGCTTCTTCATTAAATCCTGAAAATCTGCCAACTTG
>NC_042999.1:79715273-79720273 GCF_006345805.1 Octopus sinensis | reverse complement strand
ATGTGAGGGGCGAAGCTGAGCAACAAAATTCCTTGTAACACCAAAGACGAAATGAAGGCAAAGATTATAGCATCACCAGCTTAAATAAGGAGACCATCCAGAAGAGTTGCAGGAAATTCTGAAGTCGTCTGAAGGCCGTGGTTGAAGCCAACGGCGATTTTATTGAATACATTTACTCCTTAGTATTTCAAGATGTTTTCATGTGATTTTGGAAAATATATCTGTTAAAATGTGAGGTCAGTGTTATTTTCATTTTTGCCTAATTTAGACGACAGTTTATTCACCGCACCCTATATATAGTTATGTGTGTTTGTGTGTGTGTGTGTGTGGATTGATATATATATATATATATATATATATATATATAGAGATAGATAGATAGAAAGATAGATAGATAGATAGACAGATAGATAGATAGATAGATAGTCATTTCAAGGATGTCATCTCCTCATTAGGGATTAATCAATCCAAAATGTCACTGGTTTATCTATTTTTATTTTTATTACATAATTATTTTCGCTCACAGATATATCATTTTTTAAATTATTTATGTGTCTTTGAATTTATTTTTATTTTATCTTTAGTTTTTACTTACTTGAATTATAACGTTTGCAAATAAACACGCACAATATACATGATATAACTTTCTAAACTTCCTTTGTTTCTGATTTGAATCCCTTGAAGAAACATCTGACCTTCGTTTTATAAAAAACAACAAAAATAAAAAACCTGAAGAGAATCTGCCCCATACACTTCAAAATGATAACCAATTCTTAACACTGGATCTGACCCAAATGCATTACTAAGGAGCCAGAATCGAAACATATGTAGGTTTTTGCGTTTCTTTTAGTTTCTTTTGTACTTTAAAGAAATTTATTTGTATTTAATTTTAACTTCAAACTATTATACAAGTAAATTAACTATACATCCTCAACTCTCCATTGTCTTACCTTATCCATAATACATACACACACACACACACACACACACACATATATATATATATATATAATATATATATACATATATATATATATATTATATATGTGTCTGTGTGTATTTAAAGCGCTAAAGAACCACTATGCAGTTAGCCATATGCTAGAAATAGATCACCTGCGATCAAACTACAAAGAAAAGAATGTTCTCTAGAGAAACAAATTCAGCGGACACCAGAACAATATGCGGGCAAGACAGATGAAAATTATATAAAAAACAAGAATTAATCGCAGACCGCGGTTTCACCTATTAACGAATGAATCACTTACGTAATCCCTCGTCTGCAGGGCTCGTCAGTACGATCGTTCCACAGGAAATATAATTTGTAAAACTAACCACTAGTTTTCCGTATAAAAACAGACGCGTGCTTAGTTTCACCGATTACATTGGGGTTAATTTCAAATGTTTGAGTTCTGGCGCACTAAAATTCCGGAAACAAAATCTGCAATTTACTGCAGTTAATGCTGCCTATTAGAGAACATATTTATTTTAACATTTAAATAATGAGGGAGATAAATTGAATATTAGTTTAATTGATATCAATTTAAAACCAGTAGCCTAGTATACAAAAATCTGAAAAATCAGAGAAAATTCTAATACATGTGTATATTTAAAGGACTAAAGAACCACTATGTGGTCAGCCATATGCTAGAAGTAGATCACCTTATATATATATATATATATATAATATATATATATATATATATATATAATAAGGGTAAAATTAATTAATTAATTAATAATTGATAATTCCACCAAGTAGTGATTCGGTATGTAAAAGACCATTATCAGTAAATTTAAACAATATTTATTATAATAAGGGTTAGGCAAAAGAATTTGCTTCACCACACACCGAACTCATATATATATATATATATTATATATATATATATATATATATATATATATTATATATATATATATATATATATATATATATATATATATATAATATATATATATATACATATATATAAGTGCATAAATGCTCGCACTCACTCACATAAAAGAGATCTCAGATAGTAGGATGGATAATATTTAACTATTAATCCCATTAAAATTGTAAAACATACTCGATCAGATTTCTTATTCGTTTGTTTCCTATATTTCGCTTCGTTTTTGGAACTGTTTGTTTTCGTTTCCGTTAAATATAAACTTGATTCATATTACCCACATACTCACCTCATTCACTCCCTCACGCCGTCTAATGTGATATAGCCAGGCAATGCCACACCATTCTCAAGTCACACTATATTCAGTCTCATCAATCGGTACACGCAACCACGGCCTCGTTGTACCATACTCACCTCACCACCTCATACCAAACAACTGCCCACTCTACACCAACCTACACCACCTCCATAATACCACATACCACACCACCATACGATTAGCAGGACCAGACTGTCTCACCTCAGAGCCGAGTTAGTAGCGAAAGCTAAACAGAACGATGCGAAATAAACGAATACACACACACTTCAGAATTCATTTAGACCAATTTCTATTAAATGGCCATTGTCCAGCGAGAATTGCCGGTTTTGCTAATGAAATCCATCTCGCTGACTATCAGTTTAAAGTGATATCTTTCCAAGTTGAATTATTATACTGTCGCCATGACAGTTTCAATAGTGAAATTAACCTAAGTCAGACATTTTTCACTGATTGCTTATACGAAAACGAGGCTAACGAGACGGGCCGACATCGTGACTGGCAAACTGTGATAAAACCGACTACTAACCATTATTGGAGAAGGCCAAAAGGTGATAATTAACGTTTCTTGGAATCTATGACTATTATGTCAAAAATTAACTTCGGATCAAATTAAAGGATTTTCATATGAATAGTTTTACCTTTTGCTCCTAAACCTCTCAGCCGGGTTATTGAGATGTTTGTGGTGGTTTTATTTATTTTTGTTGTTGCTGTTGTTGTTGTTGATGGTGATATTGTTGTTTTATTGATTATGGTTATTTGTATGTTTGCTTTGGGTGTTTAGTGGTCGTTTTTGTTGCTTTCGCTTTTGATTTCGATGTTATTATCGTCAACATAACCGTTTTAATCGGTACCACCATCATAATTATTATTATTTCTGAAATTCTCTTATTATCGTGGTTGTTCTGCAGCACCTGCTATCGTTGTTCTTGTTGTTGTGATTGTTGCAGAAACGGCTGGTGTTACTGTTGCTGTTGTTGTTGTTTTGGTATCTGTGTTTGGTTATTAGAGTTGTTAGCAGGGAAGAGAAGGGCGACAGGAGATGTCGGCAACCTAAAAACCTATCGTGTTGCCGCTTCAAAACTCAAATTCAGCCTGAATAATTCACATTACTGTATAATATGATATAGCTGCAGAGAAATGGATGAAAAGGGAGTGGTAGCAATTAAGTTAGGGACGTTGAACTTTGACCTTGCAGAGCATCAAAAAAGGCTAAGAGAAAAATACATCGACAGAGTAAGTGAATGAGAGACCGAGAAGGAGAGAGAGAGACAGAGACAGACAGACAGACAGAGATACAGAGAGAAGGAGAGAGATGGGGAGAGCCAGAGAGAAAAGTGAATAAAGAAAACTAAGGAACGTAACGGGAGAAAGATAGAAAATGAGAGTAAATACACGGTGTCCAGAAAATGAGCCGGAACCCCTTTTTCTTTATCTCCCTTTCTTTGGCATTCTTTCTTCCTTTCTTTCTTTCGCTCTTTACCCATACACACATATACGTTTATGTGTATGCGTGTATGTATGCATGCATGTATACATGTACATATATGTAGGTAGGTTGGTAGGTAGGTAGGTAGGTAGGTAGGCAGGCATGTGTGTATAAGGATCCAAGGTTATGGAAACACTTAGTATGAGACCAATTGATAACGTTACTGATAGAAGAATATAATATTATCTTATTAATAACATACACACTCACACACACACTAGATCAATAAACAAATACACGAATAAACGTATTATTAGCAGCGTAACAATTTGACGTTTGTGGGATCGCCTTGAAGGATTAAGTTTCTATTCCTTCCAACGCCGCTGTGAGCGCTCATCTTTTTTTTTTTTTTTTTTACATAATATTGAAAAGGTACCGGTAACATTGGTCAAAAGATCTCAATACCAATTTCAAAATTTATCTTCAGACGGACTGTAATGTGTTACGTTATAATGAGCAAATGAATGTAGGAAGTGTGTGGGACATACCTCTATTGTTTATTCTGAATACACATAGGCGCAGGAGTGGCTGTGTGGTAAGTAGCTTGCTAACCAACCACATGGTTGCGGGTTCAGTCCCACTGCGTGGCATCTTGGGCAAGTGTCTTCTGCTATAGCCCCGGGCCGACCAATGCCTTGTGAGTGGATTTGGTAGACGGAAACTGAAAGAAGCCTGTCGTATATATGTGTGTATATATGTATATATATATATATGTGTGTGTGTTTGTGTGTCTGTGTTTGTCCCCCTAGCATTGCTTGACAACCGATGCTGGTGTGTTTACGTCCCCGTCACTTAGCGGTTCGGCAAAAGAGACCGATAGAATAAGTACTGGGCTTACAAAGAATAAGTCCCGGTGTCGATTTGATCGACTAAAGGCGGTGCTCCAGTATGGCCGCAGTCAAATGACTGAAACAAGTAAAAGAGTAAAGAGTACGTATTTTCACATGTATTCTTTGTTTCTTCATGTTTCATTGTTCAGATAAGCATTTTAATAAATTTCAACTTTGCTATCCTCACTTTTATTGTGTCCTGATACCTTGCTAAAATCTCGATCTTAGTTCGCTCCCTGTCTCTATTGATGTAATGGATGGGTATGGAAATAAGATGGTCCAGTGCTCTAAAGTCAGACGAATCGGTCTCCTTGCCTGATAGTTACGTATTTCTGTGCCTTATGAGTGAGCTTTGGGAATCAGTGTCAACTGGAAATAAACCGACAGAGGGCAACGGCAAATCCTTTCCACATCTTCGCCGACCCTATCACCAAAAAAAAAAATTATGATCGCTGGACAAAGCATTTAGGCATTAG
>NC_042999.1:79697773-79712773 GCF_006345805.1 Octopus sinensis | reverse complement strand
ACACACACATTCACATACAGGTGTACCGCATGTATCTGACATGGCCATGTACGTAGCATCACATTCTTTCACCAGGTGGTGAGTTGGTATTGAGAGTAATCAGATGAAAGAATAGACCTGCGAAATGTTTCCTAGGTTTTGAACACTGAGTACAAAAGGCAGTAACAAATATTCCAAAGAATTCAGTCCAAGTCCTCTAAAGCTCCTGTCAAATCAAAATCATGTGAAGTTTCAAGGCGACAAATATATTTTGACATGAATAAAATTTAAATGTTGAAGTGAAACTTACGGTTTTTGTGTGTTATTGAAAGGCTTATAAACACCTTCGACGCCGCAATTGTTTTTGTTTCAGCACAAGATCTCAGATCAAGTCACTTGTTATGCAAGTACTTCTCCGTAATATATATATATATATATAAGAAAAATAAGACAAGGTAGAAAATGCTAAGATAATTTTATCGTGAAAAAAATTTAAATATCGGTTTCAGTCTTTGCGATTTTTTCATGGAAAAATTAAATGTTCTTTTATAATATTTCCATAGCTTTCAAATACAAGGGACACTTTTCTTTTTACTGTCTGTCTCTGTCTCTCTTTTTTACTCATGTGAGGTCTTGGTAGCAGGTAGCAGAGCAGGTAGTAGTAGTCCTAATATTTGATATGAAGAAGAAGAAGAAGAAGAAGAAGAAGAAGAAGAAGAAGAAGAAGAAGAAGAAGAAGAAATGCGGTAGTGATATAACAGTAGCAGGTTGTTGATGGCATCCTCTTAAATGGTCAAGTGACCTAAAACTAACCCGTTGTGGTTGTAATAGTTGTGATTGGACTTGTTCTGAATAAATTCATGGCTAGTGACTGGTTCTGAATATATCGCTTTTAATATTTGCGCGGGTATTATCTTAAGACCCTTGTAATATAGCGTAATATAGTGTTGGACGCATTCGAAAGGGGTTTATATTTTGTGATAAAATATGACGCTTTACTAATACTATGACCACAGGTTGCATCGTCCCTGGATTTATAGAGGGGAAATATTCTGAAGCTAGGTTGTTTGCTATTGGTGTAAATGTCGATGTGTTCGCTAAATGCTATTTTTCTGTATTCCCGAATTTTGATCTGGGATCTATTTAGAGCCATCCTTTGCGCCAATAGTGAACAACCCAACTTCGGAATTTTTCTCCTGTATAAATTCAGGGACGATGTGACTTGTAGTCAGCGCATTAGTAAAGAGTGCTATGAGCATTCTGGGATAAATGCCGCTTATATTTCTTTTGTCGTAAACCATAACAAAGATTAATGTGTGGTCATTTATGAATAAACCCAAAAGTACCAACTCCTTTGATTATTGTCCTGCTAGAATATTCCTACCCGCTAGTGATTTTTTATGACATGGCACCACAAACTATCGACAGGAACTGGGCGCTTTGCTCAAACAGTAGCGGTTCTTTACTTCCCCGGCCTTCCTTCAAATATTGCAATATCAGCTAAGTACGAAACAAGAAAAGCATACCGTAGTCAGTCTTTAACAAAATTATTTAACAACTTGGCGTAGATAGATAGATAGATAGACTATGTAGATAGAAACATTGATACATACATACGTCTGTGCACGCTATTGTGTGCGCGCTCGTGCGTGTGTGTGTAAGTAGTGCCCCTATTTATATAATTTTTGCTATAAGCTGCAATTTGTTTTCGAGGGCTTTGTGCCTTTACAATGGTCGCAATGCTTCGCGGCTATTTGTTGTTTTTGCAAAACTAGTAGTAGTAGTAGTAGTAGTATAGTAGTAGTAGTAGTAGTAGTAGTAGTAGCAGCAGCAGCAGCAGCAGTAGTAGTAGTAGTAGTAGTAGTAGTAGTAGTAGTAGTAGTAGTAGTAGTAGTAGTAGCAGCAGCAGCAGCAGCAGCAGCAGCAGCAGTAGTAGTAGTAGTAGTAGTAGTAGTAGTAGTAGTAGTAGTAGTAGTAGTAGTTGTTGTTGTAGTATAGCTGTGTGCAGAGTAAACCAATACTGTAAATGTTGTTTAACCCCAGCTTGCTTGAACAGATCAATAATCAAAAATATTTTCCAGCCGTGATCAACCCGTCTTTATGGGAGGACTTTAATGCATCGTTTTAGTGCCGACAATATCAGCGCATATATTATCCTTAATGGCTACAGTAGTGGTTTACGTATACCACGATTCCTTTGCTGACGAACAGAGTTAATCGAGAACAAACAATATTTAACAAGCTGGGAAATGCTATCGTCGACTCACAATATTTTACTGAATACTTCAGGTCATATAGCGCCAAAATCTTATAATGTTAAAAGCATGTGAAATGTCATAAGAAGAAGAATATACTTCGGTATGCTGTTTTGCTGTGGGTTTCTTTACTTTCTCTATTCGTTTCTTAGTTGTTGAAGTTACATCTATCCGTTTGACACATCGTCGAGAGGAAAATATTGCTACTGAACTTATGTGTTAGGGTACATTAGAAATCCTATTTTCACAGAAATAGCCAAATATCTGTTTAAATCCCATGACCAATAGATATTGATGGCGGCTTCTCAATGGTATATGGAGGTTCAAATATTTAGCTCATATAACCACTTCTTTTCGTTTGATTTTTCATTATCCGTTTCTGCTTCTTTCATTATGTCTCTCTGTTTACTCTTTCTTTATTTCTCTATTTATATCTCTATTTTTCTACCTCGTCTTCTTTTAGAGTTAAAGAGAGAAAATGTTCATTGAGCCAGTAGCAAACGGTCATGGAAATTAATTTCGCTTGTGACCTACTTCTAGACATAAAGAAGAATGATAATGAAAACTGCCATTGTATTTTAACGAAGATGTAGCCGAAAGGACTGGCTGAGACTCTATTATCTGGACACTGGTCATCGAGTGAGGCCACAAGGTGATAATTGACCGGCTGAATCTGACATCATCGAATGACAACGCTGTTTAGTATCACAACCGGATTATTATAAATACTGGTGCTATGCGAGTAGGAGGATGGGGTTATTTTCTCACCCATCGTATATATCGCCGCAAATACACATATCCCTTACTACGTCAACTCCCTCCATACAACCTCTTCTACCACTACACTTATTTTTACTATTACCACCACCATCGTAAAACTATTTTGCAAGAATTCGGATTTTCGCAGGCTTTCTTACTCATTCTTCTTACAATCACACGCACACAATCTAGCACACACACACACGCGTATACTCTAGCATTAACATGTACACTAATGCGCAAACACATACGTATATAACAGATGTTAATGTATCGAACAGTTTAACAAAACGGACTGCGATGTGTCACAATGGCGAAAATGCCTGTCTCTTATTTCCAGAACATCATCGCTTAATTTCAAGTTCAGAAGTCAATTCGGGTAGTGATACTCACAAAAATGTGCTTCTTTGCTTCTAATGCTGCTGCTGCTGTTGCCACTACTACTACTACTACTACTCTACTACTACTACTACTACTACTACTACTACTACTACTACTACTACTACTATTGATGATGATGATCATCATCATCATCATTTTTATGTCAGGCACAAGGTCTGAAATTTGATGGGTGGGGGACTATTCGATTACATCGACCCCAGTGTTTCACTGGTACTTAATTTATCGATCTCGAAAGAGGAAAAGCAACTTCGACCTCGGCGGAATTTGAACGCAGTACGTAGCGGCAGACGAAATTATTTGATAATAATAATAATAATAATAATAATAATAATAATAATAATAATAGTAGTAGTAGTAGTAATAATAATAATAACAACAACAACAATACTTTTTCAAATTTTGGCACAAAGCCAGCAATTTTTAGACGAGGGTTAAGTCGATTATATTTACTAGTACTTAATTTATCCACCTCGAGATGATGAAAGGCAAAACTGACCGCAATGGCATTCGAACTCAGAACGTGAGTACGGATGAAATGTTGCTAAATATTTTATCCGGCGTGCTAACGATTCTACCAACTCACCGCCTTCATAATAATAATAATAATAATAATAATAATAATAATAATAATAATAATAATCCTTTCTACTAAAAGGCACAAGGCCTGAAATTTGGGGGGAGAAGACTAGTCGATTTCACCGACCCCAATGTTTCACTGGTATTTAATTTAAAAACTGTCGAAATGTAAGAACCTTGAGGTTGAGATATCTTGGACGTGGCAATTAAACCCTGGGAATGATCAAGAAATGTACTGACAAATTTTTTGACCAGATCCCTGGAAAACCAACAATCTATGAAACTCAAAAAAATGTGTTGACATCAACCGCCCACATTCTCGGGAAGTTTCTCTCCATTTAATATATACGTGATTTGGTTTCTGGTTGAGACCCTGTCAGAAAATAAAATAAGAAGCAATTCAATCGGAAACAACGATAATAATAATAGTTACAGTTTATGGCACAGGGCCAGCAGTTTTTGAAGAGAGAGGAAAATCGATGCCATCAACCCCCAGTACTTGACTGAATAAACTGTTAGAGTAAAAAAAGGCAGAGCGATGATGCTGAGGATGGTATGGTATTCTTTTATTCCATAGAATAGGACAGCAAGAAAACAAACGTTAGAAATATAGCTGAATACAATGTAGCAAAATGATCTGACATATTTTTAGGTTTAATAAAAGCAAGATAGAGTATAAAACGAAAAAATGTGGTTTTCTTTTTCAAAATGTACATCTAATGCCATTTTGTTGCATTTGGTTTTAAAAATTAAATCAATTAAGTGGCTGCCATTACTGTCCACATACTGTCGAAGGCGTTCACGAAATTTGTTCATGACTCGATGGTTCATTTCATGTGGAATGGTAGCAGTTTCTTCACAAATGGCATCTTTTAATTGTTCAATTGATCGAGGGTGGTGAGTGTATACCTTTGGTTTCACGTATCCCCACAGAAAAAAAATCACACGAGTTCAAAACAGGTGATCGGGCGAGCCAACCGATGTCACCGGGCAATGAGATAAAATGACCAGTGAACATCTCCCTCAAAATCCCCGTCGCACGTCAAGAAGTGTGGGTTGTTGCCCCATCCGGTTGAAGCCAGACATTGTCCCTATCGTCAAGTTCATTCAATCTGCATTTCAGAAAAGTCTCAAGCATCACACAATATCGATTAGAGTTCACAGTCACTATAACATTATACTTCTCCGAAGAAGTATGGACCCCAAATGCCGAATTCTACTGCCGCAGAATTTCGAGTAGGCAGCGCATCATGTCTACCAAGCCTAAAGTGCACACGGAACGCTCTTCGTTGTTCTTGATAAACGTTTCCACAGTGAAAGCGCGACACTCGCCCGTCCAATACACGTTGGCAACTGAAAACGAATTGAAACGAAAAGTCGTAAATGGCACATATTGAAACAAAATTATAAGTACATTTCGAAAATAAAAACACATTTTTCGTTGTTTGTACTTTTTAATTGAAATTAAGATGAGGATGATGATGATAATGAGAATGATAAAAACAAGCTGAATGATAATAATGCCAAAACTAAATTGGATGAGAAAGAAAAGGGACACAGAATATAATACGAGGGGGAATTCAATTTTAGTGAATTACTATCACTACCACCATCCACATTATCATTCTTCTTCTTCTTCTTCTTCTTCTTCTTCTTCTTCTTCTTCTTCTTCTTCTTCTTCTTCTTCTTCTTCCTCTTCTTCTTCTTCTTCTTCTTTTCCTTCTTCATCTTCGTCGTCGTCGTTGTCTTCTTCTTTTCCCCCTCCTTCTTCTCCACCCGTTCTTCTGCTGGTGCAACTACTACTACTGCTATTACTACTACATCTACTGCTGCTGCTGTTGTTGCTCCTCGTGGTTGGGGGAGAAGTTTTTATTGTTATTGCTACTGTTGTTCTTGTTGTTGCTGCTATTGTCGTCTAAAAAGGATGAAAATACTCAAGGCTATATTTCAAGAAATTTTATCTGCACACGAAGAAACTTTATCCTAAACATCTTTAACACACTGCCAGACATATGTCTCAACAGATTCCAACCTATCAATTAATGGCTCGGATTAAGTTTAAGCAATAAATGTTTAGTCATTTTCAAGAAATCTTCACTAACTTCTTATATATTTATTGTTGTTGCTCATACTAAAGACAGCGAGCTGAAAGAATTGTTAATATGTCAAGGCGGCGAGCTGGCAGAAACGTTAGCAAGCCGGGCTAAATGCTTAGCAGCATTTCGTCTGTCTTTATGTTCTGAGTTCAAATTCTGCTGAGGTCGACTTTGCCTTTCATCCTTTTGAGGTCGATAAATTAAGTACCAGTTGCATACTGGGGTCGATCTAACACAGAAATTACTGTTCGGTATTTCTCCCGGCTCATTACGTTCTGAGTTCAAATCCCCACAAGGCCAAACTTGTTTCACTTACAACCTGGACCGTTAAAATAAAGTACTAGTTTAAGTACTGAAGTTGATAGTAACAAGACTTACACTAATTGTTGTCCTTGTACCCACAGCGAAAACTATCGTTATTGTTCGTCTTTACGTTCTGAGTACAAAGGCTACCGAAATCGATCTTTCGGTGAGGACCGCTAAGTATTTCGTCCAACGTGCTAACGATTCTGCCAGCTCGCCGCCTTAACGACACTGAATAATGATAATGAAAATCACAAAGTCAGAAAACATTTGTGGCGATGGGGTTTAGTCGACTTAATTACCTCTACATTTCTATATTTAAGAGATGAGGAATTATGTACATTATTTACATTTGATGGATATGTCTAATCTTGTTTGTTGTTAACACAGCGTTTCGGCTGATGTACCTTCCAACCTTTATCAGGTGTCTTGGGGAAATTTCAAACCTGGGTTCTCATTTCTAAGGTATTTTTCGATTTTATTATTATTATTGTTCTTGTTATTGTTGTTGTTGTTGTTGTTGTTGTCCAGGTCACTGCTTGGAATCGAACTCGGAATCTTGGGGTCAGTAGTACGCGCTCTTAACCACTAGACCCACGGGCATATGGTGTAGTAGTTAAGAGCGCGGGCAACTAACCCCAAGTTTCCGAGTTCGATTCCAAGCAGTGACCTGAACAATACCACCAACAACAACAACAATAACAATAATAATAATAACAACAACAACATCGAAATTTCCCCAAGACACTTGATGAAGGCTGGAGAGTATATCAGCCTAAACGTTGTTTTAACAACAAACAAGTTGAGGACAAATATCCGTTAAATGTAAATAATGTAAATAATGTTAATTACCTCTAGTACTTAAATGGTACTTTATTCTATCCACACCAAAAGAATAAAAGGCAAAGTCGATCTCAACAAGATTTCATGTCAGAACATATACGGAAGTTACTAGCTACTTACTACAAGGCATTTTGTATGGTGCTCAACTCCCTTAAATTTTTCTCGATAACTATAACTGCTTCTAGCAAAAACATAAACACACAAAATAAGGGAGTTGATTATATTATGCCCCAGTAAATGACTGGTATATTTAAATTGCTACCTGAAAGTACGAAAGGCAAATTGATTTCAGTGGAATTTAATCTCAATTTGCAAATGTCCGTAACTATATACAACAAAGTATTTTAACCAGGCTCTTTAACGTTTTGGAAAATAGCGTTTTTTTGTTTCTAACAAAGGTACAAGGCTAGAGTTGTTAGTTGAAACATTTGAACCTTGATATTTAAACTGATACAGAATGTACGAAAGATATGTTTTATATCCGTGGGATTTGAACTCAGAAACTAGAGGACCTTCTGTTTTCATAAGTACACTGTACAGCGTTTTTGTCCGACACCTCCGGCGACACAACTCAGTCCGTGCACCGCCCTCTTAAGTAATCATAGTAGTGATTTGAATTTTTGGCACAAGACCAGCAATCGTTGTGGAATAATAAGTTGATTGTATCGATCTCAGTCTTCGATTGGTATTTGTTTTATCAATTCCGAAATGGTGAAGGCAAATTCGACCTCGGCGTAAATTGAACTCAGAAAGTAAATACCCAAAAGACATGTTGCTAAGCATTTTGTCCGACGTGCTAATGGTTGTGCCAATCTCCGCCTTCTCAGTAATTCTAATAGGAAGAAGAGTGATGGCATAATGTGTGTTTCTGTAACTAAGATAAAATACAATAATTCTAAACAAACAAAAGTATCAAATAAAAAAGAAATGCAGTTAGCAATTTGTAATTACCCAAAGAGAAATTAATCGACCCTTTCAAGAAGCATCACTTTACTAGTTAAAAAAAGAAGCTTCTATTTGCAACAAAGGCGAAAAGTATTTATCTGTTTGTTGTGTTTCTTTATCCTCATCATCTTCATCCTTATCATCATCTCCTCATATTTATATTACTTATCAATGCTTTTCTTCACAAATACCTAACAAAACAAGATGCCACTCCACAAACACACAAACAAACACACATGCTATTTCTCTGTCTCTCTCTCCTTTTTTCTATCACTCTCTCTCAATATATATATATATATATATATATATATATTTATATGTGTATAAATGTATGTATGTATGTATGTATATGATTGCGATGTGCTTACGTTATATGTTGTATACGTAGGTATGTAAGTATGTATACGTGCACAGAAGTTTACGTTAAATTTAATAGCCTTGCACTTTTAACAACGTTCTCTTTAGCGTGCCGTCTGAACAGAGAACGGTGTGATAATTTAATGATATATTTTCGACTTACCTTACACGATTCTTTAAGAAATATAGTTTAGAGAAACTTCCATCAATCATTGCAATTGACTCTATCATTTCCATATTTTTTTCTCTTATTCAAATCTCTATGCCCTTTTCTATTTACTTTTATTTTATATTTATAAAACGTATATTGTGCCCGTTTTCTTTTAAAGAAATATAAAACATTAAAATGTTTTCTATTTTGGAATGACGTCATTGTCTTACAGATTTACATTCTCCATTTACTTTGGAATATAAAAGTTCTTGCAGAAGATAATCTTCTGTCGACCTTCAGTTAAAACTTTTGTCTCAGAGAAAATAAATATTGATTTGATTTGCCAACGACATAGTCCAGAGTTCAGCCCCACTGCGTGGCACCTTGATCGAGTATTTTCTATTATATATTCGGACCGTCCAAAGCCTTGTGAGTAGATTTGGTAGACGCAAACTGAAAGAAACCCACCGTATATATGTATGTATGTATGTATGTATGTATGTATGTATGTATGTATGTATGTATGTATGTATGTATGTGTGTATGTATGTATGTATGCATGTATGTATGTATGCATGTATGTATGCATGTATGTATGTATGTATGTATGTATGTATGTATGTATGTATGTATGTATGTATGCATGTATGTATGTATGTATGTATGTATGCATGCATGTATGTATGTATGTATGTATGTATGTATGTAGGTATGTAGGTAGGTATGTATGTATGTATGTATGATAACAAAGGTGGGTATGCACAATATAAAACCAAAAAGGAAAAGTTCAATCGTCACTGATGGTGACTGACGGTACAGAGTAGCACCTACATTGATAGAAATAAGAGTTTAAAAAAGCCCATAGAGCCGCAGAAAAACACATTATCATATAGTGACAGGGGCAATAACCGCCCCAGATATCACTAACCTAATCTAGTTTCGTGTGAAATTAAAAGATCGTCAGTAGTGACTACTCCATCACTGGATGATTTAGCTGGTCGGCTAAATCCTGACTGTCAGTATATATTTACCATATTTAGGTATATACATGTGTGAGCGTATATATATATATATATATATATATATATATTATATATATATATATAGAGAGAGAGAGAGAGAGAGAGAGAGAGAGAGATAGATAGACAGACAGATAGATAGAAAGAGATATATATACATATATATATATATATACATACATACATCGCAGGTGTGGCTGTGTGTTAAGTAGCTTGCTAACCAACCACATGGTTCCGGGTTCAGTCCCACTGCGTGGCATCTTGGGCAAGTGTCTTCTGCTATAGCCCCGGGCCGACCAATGCCTTGTGAGTGGATTTGGTAGACGGAAACTGAAAGAAGCCTGTCGTATATATGTATATATATATATGTATGTGTGTGTATGTTTGTGTGTCTGTGTTTGTCCCCCTAGCATTGCTTGACAACCGATGCTGCTGTGTTTGCGTCCCCGTAACTTAGCGGTTCGGCAAAATAGACCGATAGAATAAGTACTGGGCTTACAAAGAATAAGTCCCGGGGTCGAGTTGCTCGATTAAAGGCGGTGCTCCAGCATGGCCGCAGTCAAATGACTGAAACAAGTAAAAGAGTAAAAGGGTAAACAGCAGTTTGCAATGTTTCACCAAAAAGGAGAATTACAAATGTCACTGTATGATGTGACTATGGTGTAAGGGAACACCTAAATTACTGGAAATAAGAACTAAACCGCTTTAATGCTGTAGCTAACGCACATGAATGAAAACATATAGACTAACAGGGACCATAATCGTCCGAAAAGCGCCGATCGAGAATTCCTAATACTGACGAGTCAGTTTTGAAAATTTCCGTTGCCTCATCAGTTAAGAGTGCTCGACTCTTCTGGTCTTTCTGGACTTACTTCACCATTAATATTTATATTTTCGTCATCCAAATAATTGGATGATTTAGCAATTCGCTAATGTGTGTAAAATTAAAATAAACAGCAGTTTGTAATGTTTCACCAAAAATGATAATTACAAATGTCACTAAATATGACTAGGGTATTAAGAAACACCTACATTGCTAGACATAGGAGTTAAGCCGCTCTCATACAGTAATTAACCTGAGCAATGGGAATGAGAGCTCAAATGCACATTTGTAGATAAAGATTCTTTATTTGTGCATTAAACTTAATACACAAATAAAGTGAGTGTCTGACAGCATTCTAGATGTCACCCTACCCCATAAAAATCTTGGTTACTTGACCGAGGTGGCACTTCTCTCAAAAGGCGCATGCACGCGCGAGCACCCCGTCCAGGAATTTCGAGAGATGGAGCAGCGTCAGCATGTGTACGGACATGCACATCCATGGTAGCATGCTGTGTCCTGCCTTTCAGTGAGGGTTGGGCAGAATAGATTTAATAACTTTCACAAGAAGTAAAAGTGCAGACACTCTAGGTTGGTCAAACTTGATTTGGAGAAGAGCTGATGGTCAGGCGGTAAATTACAACAAAGGCAGGGAATAAGCACTCACCATCTCTATCGATCTTTCAAAAGGTAGCTTACTCCCAGTCTATTTCTGGGTGAGGCCAGTCACCCTGTTGGTAACCGCATCACCATCTCTGGTCCACCTGGAGACTGGATCGGACCAGGCTTACCCCAACAGCTTAACGAATCCGTCTGTCTAAACATCACGCCATGGGACGACGGCATCGACTTACTTCTCCAGGTTCCAAATTGCAGCCTTTTCACCTGTCAAATTTTGGTCACTGCCCCGTATTCCTTTAGAATGGTGCCGTCAAATTACATGACAATGACAACGATGGTGACGACAACGACGGCGGTAATCACAGCACTACCGACTACGACGACGATGAAGAAGAAGAAGAAGAAGAAGAAGAAGAAGAAGAAGAAGAAGAAGAAGAAGAAGAAGAAGAAGAAGAAGAAGAAGAAGAAGACTATGTCGAGGGGAAGTTTTTATAAGTTTAAACTGGTTAAAGTAAGTATTGTCAAAGAGATCTCTTATTCATTTTATAGATACTGTTGCTGGTATTATTGCTGGTTTTTATCATTGCTGCTGTTGTTAATGTTGTTTGAAAACTTATCGTCTTACTGTATTTAATGATGGTTCTGCTTTATTATTATTATTATTATTATTATTATTATTATTATTATTATTATTATTATTATTATTATTATTATTATTATTGTTATTATTATCATTGTTATTATTAGGATCATCATCATTATTGCCTTTGCACAGGTTCTAACGCTAGAGATGTACTACGGTGTCAGCCGTTCACTACCAGTGAACTAAGGTAACACCCTTTATTTTTCGAGCACTTTCCGGAGTATTCCAACGGTTACAAACAGTGCTGTTTTCTACAAGTGCGCCACCCTTATTGCATCCCATATTTGTAACATGTACTTCTCAAGATTTTTACTCACTGTTCCCCGCGCTCCGATAATTATTGGTACTACCACCACCTTTTTCATCGACCACAACTGCTTAACTTCACAAGTTTATTATTATTATTATTATTATTATTATTATTATTATTATTATTATTATTATTATTATTACTATTACTATTATTATTATTGTTTATTGCCTTCGCACAGCTTCTAACGCTAGAAATGTACTACAGTGTCAGCTGTTCACCTCGTATTTTTCGAGCACCTTCCGGAGTATTCGAGCGGTTCCAAGCAGTGCTGCTTTCTGCAAGTGCTTCACCCATATTGCATCCCCTATTCGTTCCACGTACTTCTCAAGATTTTTACTCACTGTTCGCAGGGCTCCGATAATTATTGGTACCAATACCACCTTTTTCATCGACCACAACTGCTTAATTTCCTAAGCTAACCTGTTATATTTCTCGACTTTTCTTTCTCCCTTATCGCATACCTTGTTGTCAGCTGGGCATGCTATATCTATGATCGTGAATAGTTTGTTTTCTTTCTCAATTACGACTATGTCCGGCTTCCTATTCTCAATCTCATGGTCGCACTGGATCATAAAATCCCATAGGATCTTTGCATTACTATTTCAGGTTTGTGGTCGTACCAATTTTTTTTTAACAATTATTATTATTATTATTGAGTGTGAGAGCAGTGCATGTCATCAAAGTGACACTGGGGTAAAATATACGAAGGCCAGTATACCCATCATGACTACCCGTCTGATAAGGGTACACTAGGTACATGCATCACAACCATATGTGTGCAACAAGGTGATCTCATATCAAGATAAACAGCACATGACCTTGCAGGTAGGGCCCAGTTAGAATTTTCTTCTGGTCGAGTAACCCATCCCACTCAAAAGGTCTCTGAATAAGGGTTGTTTAAGAATGTTGAACGCAATACCCATGTTTCCAGAGGTAAATTATTCAAACTCCAAAGAATCCCTCTCAACACATGGCTATGATGCTCCCCCACTACTTCTGCTCGTGATCAGAGATGCACATATTGTCAGCCACTAAAGGACATGCTCAACTGGTTACGGTCAAACAACTGACAAGCAAATCTGTGGTATTGAGCAGAATATTTGCTGTAGCCCATCTTTTATACCAAGACAAAACAATGTACATGATAAGCAAAACAATGTTATTATTATTATTATTATTATTATTATATTATTATTATTATTATTATTATTATTATTATTAAGGAAGTGAAAACGACGACAACGACGGTGCGATGCCTATGTTGATGAAGATAATTAACTTCATCGTCGTAGTCATGATTATTGTCATTATCATCACCGTCAATATCATCATCATCACAAAGAAAAGAAACAGGAGAAGGCAGAAGCAAATATTGGTGCTGTCGATAGGTGCGTGATTATACGTATTGTATGTATGTTTGTATGTATATATATATATATAATATATATATATATATATATATATATATATATATATATATATATATATATATATGGTGGTGGTGGTGGTGATTTGCGGTTGGGGAGGAGGGTAGTGGTAGTGGCCTTTTTGTAAATGCCATTACTAATGATCGAAATATTCGACCCATTTCAAATATGGCACACGTCAGACCCGTCTTTTAATAATCTGTGTGCAGGTATGCGGAATCATTAAAAAATTTTCCAAAACAAGATCACTCCATCATCACCACCACCACCATCGCCGCCGTCGCTACCGTCACTGTTGCCAGCACCACTGTCGTCATCATCATCATCATCATCATCATCATCATCATCATCATCATCGACAGCATCATCACCATCGTTGTCAATATCACCATTCTCGCGTCGACCCTACCCCACCCACTATACTTGCATCACCAACACCGTTTCCCTCCCTTCGTCATAGCTTGATCTTCATCTTGCATGATCATCATCATTAGTTGCAGCACCAACAATAATAACGGCAGCATCAGTAACATGACTAAAACAATAGGAACGACAACAACAACAACAACAATAGAAAATCAGTAACAATAACTGCTATTATCATCATCATCATCATCATCATCATCATCATCACCATCACCATAGTCGTCATCTTCATCACTATCAGCATCATTATCATCATCATTACCAAGTACAATAGCAGCCGAATTAGTCTCAAACAATAGCTGGATCGTAAACAGCAAACAGCAACAACAGACTCAACAATAGAAGACAGAAATAACAAAAGACAAAGACAAAGAACGAGTGAAATAAAAGAAAGTAAGAAAGAAAAGAAGAAACCGAAAACTATGAGGAACATAAAAAGCTTTGTAATTCGTAGCAAAACAACGCAATATTAGCAAATTATCAGCTATGTAACTTTGGTTACAAATCTACGATGCAACGAAGCATATAATTAATACAAAAGGCATTTGATTCTCTCTCTGTACGCTTCCCTCTCTCTCTTTTACACTAGCTCTCTATCTACTTTTCTTCTATGTTTCTCTTATTGTATCACTCTCTTTGTTTCTTTCTCTCTTTCTCTTTCTTTCTTCCTCGACAATCCCTAGTCCGTCGCAATGCCTGACAGCTATGCGAGGACGTGAAGAAATTTGACTTCAAACTGTGTTCCGTCAGTTGAAATGAGTTATTATAAATAACTAGAGTTACATCAATAAAAGCAAATGATTTTAACAACTACTCAGCTGAGATGAGAACTGTAGACGAAAACATTTCTCGTCAAAAATGGTTTGGTTCATAATTACCATTGTTCACCCAAAATACATCATTGTTTGCCACGCACTTAACCTCTTCACATCTTGGCACTAGGCCCCGTCTATAGAATGATTTTCGTCATACATACATACATACATACATACATACATACATACATCATACATACATACATACATACATACGTACGTATGTATATATATATATATATATATATAT
>NC_042999.1:79685273-79692773 GCF_006345805.1 Octopus sinensis | reverse complement strand
AAATCTTCTAAAATTCTGGAATGTACGTTGTATACACACACAGTCACACACACATACACAAATACACACAAACACATATATTCACATACATATATGCATCTATATATTTATGTATGTGTATATATGTGTGTATATATACGTATTTGCCCACACACATACACACACATGCATGTGTATGTATGTATGTATGTATGTATGTATGTATGTATGTATGTATGTATGTATGTATGTATGTATGAGTGTATGTGTGCATTAGGTGTGTTCTGTGATAAAGATGTGCTCATTCTTTCTTCCTCCTATTTAAATTTCAACAGAGCCTTTAGCATTTTGCTCTTAAAATTATATTTTGTCTGATGTGGTACTTTGCAGATTTCAAGCCGAGTTGTTTGTGTTGCTCATTAGCCCAGTCGACAGTTATTCGAGATAGGTGATTTCAAAATTTATTACGAAGCGAATAATCGTTCTTTTAATTACTTTTTGCGATTTATTATAATCATTACTATGTAAACAATGCACCGAAACTTTGGAAGAGCATTGAACCGTTGCAAATTTAATGTCGCACACATAAATACTCATGAATTCATAACAGAACTTAGAAAATATTTTAAGTAATTATATTTAGCATTGTTTTTAGTACGATTTCGTGTATATTGTTGCTGAAGTTTGCGAAAACTGTCAATGTGTGTGCGTGGTGCGTGCGTATGTGTGTGTGTGTGTGTGTGTGTGTGTGTGTGTATGTGTGTGTGTGTGTATGTGTGTGTGTGTGTGTGTGTGTGTGTGTGTGTTTGTGTGCATGCCCGCGTGCATATGCTTCTCTTCACAAATGCAATAGTTTTGGATGTGAGCCTTCATCTTGAACATGGAAGTATCGTTGACAAAACCCGTTTCAAATGAGTTTTTAAGCAATAGCACATCCCTATCTTAGACGGTTTATCTCAGATTTCACAGTTATTGTCTCATTATCGCCAGGGACAATTATCATACCGCTGAGGTATAATGGCCTCAGAATCACTCAGTTTTGACGATCGCAGATTTTTCCCGTGTGTTCAACGTTACAATAAAAGGTCCAGTCAAATAGCTTCAATGAAAGTTTTACCACATTTTTTATAATCACATTAAGACCCTCCACCATTGAGGATCGAGTTAGTTAGTTGCTGCTGATCCTGTACGCCGATCAAGTTCCCGACCACTGCCTGAACTGAGACACGTCTGCGATAACATTTAAGTGAGATTCTGATAAGCAACGGAATGAATTACCTAATAATTTCTGTTACTTGAGTGTAACCATTTTGAGTGTAACCATTTTGTTGCTCCATTCTGATTTCAAGGATTCAACCAATCATATCAGTTCCAATACTTTTATGTCGAACCAAAATTTGAGAATCAGGAAAGGATGCAACAGAAACATCTTTTTCAGAAGTCTAGACGTAAACATACGTGGGCGTACTTAAGCATGTACAAGCTCATACACAGATACTAACACACCGATGTATATACATATATATATATTTATAATAGGATTAGCTCGTATACGAGTAGGTATATATTTGTAAAAAATGAAGTTCGAAAATGCTGCTGTATTATACAATTTTTAATTTTTATATATATACATTATAACATGTTTCAGTTCCTGAAATGAACTTTATCAAAAAAAGTTATATATAAAAAAAGACAGCTCATGCCGTCAAACACAAGAAATTCATTTATAATACACAACGGAGTCAGACATCTTAGAGTTCATGTATAGTTGATATATAGTTCATGTATAGTTGATATACAGTTCATGTATAGTTGATATGTAGTTTGAAGTATATGTTCAAAGTGTTCGATGTAGTGGCCCACGGTATATATATATATATATTATATATATACGCCATAGGCTTCTGTACAGTTTCCCTCCATCGAAACACAAATATACATGCATATTCTATATATATATATATATAATATATATATATATATACGATGGAACTCTTTCAGCTTCGTCTACCAAATCCATTCACAAGACCTCGGTTGGCCCGCGACCATAGTAGAAGGCTCCTGCCCGACGTGCAACGCTGTAAGACTGAACTCAGAACCATGTGGCTGCGAAGCAAACTTTTGTCCACAGTCACACGTGCGACTATATATATATATATAATATATATATATATATATATATATATATGTATTATATGTATGCATGTTTGTATTTATTTGTATGATGTATGATTGTATGAATGGATATATATATATGCATGCATGTATGTGTAATATATTTACATGTTTGTGTGTGTGTGTGTGCATATTTATATATATGTATATATATTATATATACACACACACATACACACATATATATATACACATAAATTTCAATAGAGCTTTTAGCATTTTGTATATATACATATATATATATATATATATATATATATATATTATATATATATAATATATATATATATATATACTTTCTGTTAGGTGTTACTTTAGAATCGCTCATACGTTACGTTTGATATAGTGTAATATTCCTCTTACTTATTTTTCCTCTTTCTGCGATATGTTCAAAAATACACATCGACCTCCCCTGAGTGCTAACAATACCTATTTTATTACCAATTGATAGAAGAGGTGGAGGAAATTAAATGCGATTTTTTATGGACCCAAAAGAATTAAAAACAATATTTCTTCGCACGTTCAAATATATATATATATATATATATATATATGTTTGCAGTATAATAAAATTGAAATGTTTAAAATAGAATTGAAAGACAGAAATGTTTTTCTTCAGCGTTCACTTTCGCCATTTGAAAGCTGTCCATTTCCACAAATGAATCACTTTAACATTTTACTTAAAGGATATAAATTCCATTATTCCAATAACATAATATTTAGTTTGAGTCTTTTTAGAATGGAATAATTTTATTCTAAGTTTTATTGTATCATTTTACATGTTACTATTTTCTTGCTTTGCATTGGGAAATATTAAAAACCTTGAACTCTGAACAAATGGTATATATGCATATATAGTTCGTAGTTTTAACAATTCAATTAAATTCAACAACCGCGCGCGTTTTGAGAAAGTTAGAGCATCCGGCCAACTGTCTTTTGATTTTTTTTCTCTGGTTCCTTTCGTCCCAAGTTCAAACCTCGCTTGATGTCATAGTTCTTTCTTTGTTACTCATGACAGCTGATATTCGTGTTCCTAAATTAAAGACACTTATTATCAAATAAACCAATGCCGGACTTCTTTATATTTTACTTGCTTCAGTCTTCAGATTGCGGACATACTGGGACACCACCTAGAAGAAATTTAGTCGAACGTATCGACTTCAGTACTTAATTTTATTTTAAACCTGGTACTTATTTTATCGGTCTCGTTTACCGAACCGCTAAAGTGCGTAGATGCAAACACATTCTTTTCTACTGTAGGCATAAGGCCGGAAATTTTTGGAGAAGGGGCACTCGATTAGATTGACCCCAGTACGCAAATGGTACTTAATTTATCGGCCCCGGAAAGATGAAAGGCAAAGTCGACCTCGGCAGAATTTGAACTCAGAACATAAAGACAGACGAAATACCGCTAAGCGTTACGTCCGACGTGCTAACGTTTCTTATTTCTTTATTGCCCACAAAGGGCTAAACATAGAGGGGACAAACAAGGACAGACAATGGGATTACATCGACGTCGGAGCATAACTGGTACTTAATTTATCGACCCCGAAAGGATGAAAGGCAAAGTCGACCTCGACGGAATTTGAACTCAGAACGTAAAGACAGACGAAATACCGCTAAGCGTTTCGCCCGACATGCTAGCGTTTCTGCCAGCTCGCTGCCTTTGCAAACACACTATTACCGATTGTCAAGTGGTGGTAGGACACACACACACATATGCGTGTATATATATATATATATATATAATATATATATATATTATATATATATATATATATATATATATATGCATATGTGTGTGTATGCGACATGTTTCTTTCAGTTTCCCTCAGTCAAGTCCACTCGTTAGGTTTTGGTCGACTCGTGGCTATTGTAGAAGATACTTGTACAAGGTGCCACACAATGGGACTGAATCTGGAACCATATAGCTGGAAAGCAAACTTCTTACGACCCAGCCATGCCTATGCTTATATATGCTGCTATATTTATTATTGTGGGACATAAAACAAGTCAACACAGTGCTGTAGCCAATAAATAACTTGCCAATGCAGTTATACTGTTTTTATTGCTTTCATTGTTACTGTTTAAATACCGTGGTCAGTGGGTTGTTTGTGTTCATTTGGAATTACATAATTAAATGTTTCATGTCCTTATATAAGGTAGCATTGTATCATTGGAATAAGATTTGGTTGCTATTTCAAGAAAACTGAACTACCACATAGTAGCTTGCTTAACATGTTACTTCGTTTAGACTTGTCCTGGGTGTTCTGGTTACAATTACTAGGGGGAGATCATGGTTGCAATTCTTCACTTCTCTCTGCAATCTCTTCTTTTACAAATTTCCTTCAGTATCAATTTAAATATTTTTTACCATCATCGATTCTTTTTTTTTCAATCTTGCTTCTAATTTTTTTATACTTTTATACATTTCAGCCCTAAGGCTGTGGCCAGGCTATGGTACAACCAGTAGATATCATTCTAATGTGAATATACGTTCAAAATCAACGTTCATTGTTATCTTATAAAAATTCTGCTTGTTTCTCCGTTACTTAGCCCGTCCGTAACGCTTCCAAGCGATTAGTTGAAGGGGAGAGGGAAGGAAGGGAGAGGAGTTTGTGAGTGAAATGTGTAGTTTCTTTTTCAGCTAAGATTTTTTCTCCTTTACTTAGCCCGTCTGTAACGCTTCCACGTGATTAGCTGAAGGGGAGAGGAAAGTGGGGGAGGGATGAGATGGGAGGGGAGTTGGAGGGAGAAGTGGTAGTGAGTGAAATGTATAATTTTTTAAACTAAAATTTTTCCTCGTCCGTTACTTAGCCCTTCTGTAACGCTTTCACGTGATTAGTTGAAGGAAAAAGCGAAGAGCGAGAGAAAAGTGATAGAGAAAAAGAGGATAAGGTGAATAGTGGGAGAGAAAGACGGAGAGTGTTGTGTACTAAGTCTATAAAATTGTGCATAAAGTATTAAAAATGTATATATAAAGTGCATTAAGTAATCGCCGTATTCCAGTTTCCTTCACTTTTCAATGAATAGCAGATGAGCAACTATCTTTTGATACAGACGCAACACAGGCTACACTTTCAGTTTTTTTTGGATAAAGTTTTCAGAAATAACCCAATAAGTTTACCATTATTTCCGTGCTTTTTTTTTGTTGCTATTTTATTTACTGGATCCAGCTGAGGCCGCCGTGCAGACGGCCTTCGAGAGCCCTTCTTGGTCGATGAGATCGATGATATTAATGTTTTCCTTAAACTGTTGTAAGTCAAGTCTTGCAGGAAACTATGCGCACAGAAGGAATTCTCAGAAGTAAAGACCAGGTGTCAAGTCTAACGCTGTGGAGAAGTCGAGTCACGAGGGTGAAGAACTGCCTGAGTGGAGTGACATATACCCAGCCAGCCAGCCCAGGGGGTAGATGTGATTATAATAAAAACAGCATGCCTGTAAACTAGAGGATGGAGCATGAATTTGAATGTCTTTATACCGTTTAGTTGGGTGGCTCTTCTCGGGTACTTTCGGTGTCCAGCTGTAGTACCATCACAGATATGAAGGTTTTATTATATTATTTTAACTCACTGTAAATTCAGTCTTATACAGATGAAAGGCGATGAATTCACGTTCAAATCCAAACCAGATAAACCTTATAATGCATCGTTTTGATGGAGATCCGTTATAATCAAATATACTTTTGTCACCTTTTTGGAAATTTGTTCCTAATTTTGGCACAAGGCCAGCAGTTTCGGGGGAGTTGGGGAAGTCTCTTACAGCAACCCCTTGTACTCAACAGGTACTTTATTTTATCGACCCCCCAAGAGAATGAAAGGCAAATTCGACCATTGTGGAGTTTGAACTCAGATTCGAAAGACGGACGAACTGTCGGTAAGCATTTTGTCCGGCGTATTAATGATTCTGCCGGTTCACCGCCCTATTTGAAATGAATATTAATACAATATATCAACACGCATATATATATATATGTTTGTATGTATGCATGTATGTATTATATGTGTGTGTGTGTGTGTGCGCGCGTGCGTGTCGTCTGAATTACAGATATGCTACTACTGTATTAAGTAATTCAGCATATATTAAATGACGCACAATACTCGCATGTATTGCTGCTCTGACGTTTCTCACGTTTGTTTAACATTCATTGTCTTTTCTGTCTCCTTCGCGGTTGTGAAATATTTATCCTACCACGTCACCATTATTTTTTTTACCGTATCCCAATACCTCAACATAGCCTTTGTATAATATCCGTACCACTTACTCAACTCTCTTTCTCTCACTTTTTATCTCTCTTACTCCCTCTCTCTGTTTCCCCACCCTCTATTTCTCTCACTCTTTCTGTCTTTCTTGGTTTGTTGCTTTCCCTTCACACTCTCCGTTTCAGCCCCACAGCATCTTTGTTGCACTATAGTTATATTCCGTTTTAACTAATCTACGGGAACGAAGTCATACTTTTTTCCTACTTTCCTCTACATATTTTAAGTAAATTTTCGTTTCCGTATTTGACCTTATAGTGGAAACAAATAATGAGATTCAAAATGTATGTACAAAGTCAAATATTATGTATTTTTTCTCAATAAAGTCTTTCCGATTTGAAATTACATTGAGTAGATAACATGTCTGTGTAATGTTTTGTTATTGCATTCAAAATGTCTCTACTTGAATACGTACTACTCCTTTGAGATCAAGACTACGTATTATGATTCGAGTACCTCATATAATGTTACTTTTGTTTTTTGTTTAGACACGTTCTTTTTATTACACCCAGTGTACCAATTATTATTGATAGCTATTTCTTTCACACACAGCAACTCACTTATTTCTCTCACAAATTTCTTGTACTTCAGTATTACTTTTTCAACTTCCTTCCGAACATTGTTCTCGTTAGAACATATGAAATGTTTCTTTCTTTTATCTTCTTTTTCCTTCGAATATATGATCATTTCGACTTGCTCTCTTCATGGCCCCACCACCCACCCAAATTGTTTGTCCCAGGGCATAATCCGATTTCTAATTTTCGTTTTGATTATATATACATATATATATATATATAATATATATATATATAATATATATATATATATATATAATATATATATATATATATATATATATATTAAGGTATGTAGAAAAATACAACATGGACAAGAACGTATAACTCTTAGAAGACGATACAATAAACACGAAGTAATGCTCGTAGCTACTTCAGCATAGCTGTCCGTTCGAACAGACTTTACTGCGATTTTTTTATCCCTAAAAGGACATCTCTAGCTGGTTAACGATGCACAGTTGCAAGCAGGGGAACGAAACCTTACCACCTTCTAGCGACGGGACCAGCAGACC
>NC_042999.1:79677773-79680273 GCF_006345805.1 Octopus sinensis | reverse complement strand
TGATGATTATATTAACTTATCCTAAGACCATACTTTCAATATTTATTTATTTACGACAAATCTTGCTTAACTATCTAAATGTTTAGTGTTTCGTGAGTGAAAGTGACATAAATCAAAAATAACAGATCTGAAAGCCCGGGATCCTTTTAAGGTGACTTATAAGCACGCTGAACTTACTTGCATAAATCACATTCTGATCTTTATGATATGGCTTTATGGTACGTATGTGCGAGTTATCTGCATCTGTGCTATAATGACCACGATATAAAGAGACAAATGAACCGCATATGTAAATAAAAATTTGTATTAAAGTAACAGCAACGGCAACAATAACAATGGCAAAAATAACAAGCAAGTTTTATGGTAAAGACAAGAATTGGCTGGACACCTTAGTGCTGAGCTTAGGAATATTTATTAGTTCCACTGAGAGAATGGAGATAAGTGCTATGTTGCAGATGGGGCGAGGGGACATCATAAAAGTATCTACATGGTAGTTATATAGCGGAAAGTAACAAAATCACAAGTATAAACTTGAATGAAGTCTCCATTAAAGATTAGTTTCACAGAATGAAGATTTTAAAATCTAAATTGAATGCGCGGAAATATCATACAATCAATCAACATGAGAACAGAAATATTAAGATGTGAAGCAGTTATCATTGAGTTGGAGAAGAATGAAGTAGGAGATGTGGACAGGAAGATGAGAAAGCAGTTTGAAGAACACAGAAGTATACAGACCTAAACAGACGTAGACCGTTTGTACCCGAAACGGATAGGAGAAAGGGGATTAATAAGTTTTGGAGTGATATTGGAGTGAAAAGGGATTAATAAGTTTTGGAGTGGTGTTGGAGTGAAAGGGGATTAATAAGTATTGGAGTGATATTTGAGTGAAAGGGGGTTAATACATTTGGAGTGATATTTGAGTGAAAGGGGATTAATACATTTTGGAGTGATAGTTGAGTGAAAGGGAATTAATAAGTTTTGGATTGATAGTGAGTGAAAGGGGATTAATAAATATTGGAGTGATAGTAGAACAAAGAAAAAAACATAGGATTGTATCTAAGGCGAAGGGGAGATTCTAGTTCTTCTTACAGGGTTAGTACGACTACAACAGAAAGTATAAAAACTATAAGTCAAGCTTTCATAAAAAGAATCTCAAGTCAATGTTTATGAAAAGATAGATGATTAAGCCAACTGGTTTTGATTGACGAAAGGGGTATTGCGGGAATGATTTCAGAGCACAGAAACAATCCTTAAGACTAAAATGAATGAGGGAAATGATGGCTAAGTTGGGCTGGTCACTGAAATGTAGAATGTGCGACAATTCAATTAAGAACACAACTTACATTGTATCAGAATGCCCACGGTTAATTCTAAATAAATGCAAAAAGTGAAGGCATGAGGAATTTGCTACAATATTTCAGAAATTTTTGTAAGACGTTTGGTTCTTCATGCACAGAAAGGAACTAAAACCAGTATCTTGAAACTGAAAGGGAATTCTTTGTAAATAGTGAAGTGGTGTTTTTATGAGATTTTTCCATACAAACTAAAATGAGACTGGTGCACAACAAGCCGGTTATTGTGGTTACTAACAACAGAATCTTGTAATTGATGTGGCGTAACTAGTTGTTACCAGAATCAGGAAGAGGGCATAATTAATAGTTGGGTATTATACTGATTTCATAATAATATGAAGGCGTGTGGCTCAGTGGTTAGAGCGTCGAGATTACGATCGTGAGGTTGTGAGCTCGAATCCCGGACTGGGCTGCGTGTTGTGTTCTTGAGCAAGACTCTTTATTTCAGGTTGCTCCATCCACTCAGCTGTAGAAATGAGTTGCGACGTCACAGGTGCCAAGCTGTATCGGCCCTTGCCTTTCCCTTGGACAACATCGGTGACGTGGAGAGGGGAGGCCGGTATGCATGGGTGACTGCTGATCTTCCATAAAACAACCTTGCCCAGACTTGTGCCTCAGAGGGTAACTCTCTAGGTGCAAACCCATGGTCAGTGTCTGACCGAAGGGGGTCACCACCATACTGATTTCAGTATAACTTTCTCAAATCCTGATACATAAGTATTAAAACGGTTATGCTCTTGCTAAATATCACTGGAGTCTTGAGAGAATTTTAGAGAACCTATTGCAAAGCTTGATCTTACTCCAATAGTAGATGCAATGCAGAAAACCTATTTACTTAGTTCAACCAGAATTATCCAGAGGGTCTTCGAAACAAATAAAAAAGGGCCTATAAGGGCTTTTTTAGAAGTAACAAAAATGCATATCATCGTAGTCCATGGGGTATGGGCTGATAAGAAGTATGATCAAATCAGATAAAACATTAAGAGTATAAAACAACATAATACTGATAATAATGATGATAATACAATTATGATAATAAAAACAGCAACGACAATAATATTTCTTGTCTTGTAATTAGACTTCTGTAAGTTAATCTATCTTTAGGACAAGACAAAACATTCGAAAATAGACACGAATTACATGTT
>NC_042999.1:79625273-79665273 GCF_006345805.1 Octopus sinensis | reverse complement strand
GAGTGAGGTTGCATGCATGTTTTTGTTTGTCCATCACCGTTTGTCTACCTGTGTAGCGGTTCGGCAAAAGATACTTCTAGAATACATATCAAACATAAAAACATAGATATTTATTTGTTCCAATAAGGACTTCAATGCGATGCCCCAGCATTCAATAAGAGAATACAGTAGATTAAGATAAAATAGATTCCGTCGGTCATGCAATTCATGCATCCAGGCAACTTATTAAAATATTAACATTTCAGAAACATATTTTTATTTTGTGTATCAATAATTTATGAAAGATATATATTTGAACTTTCTCATAAAGTATTTTCGAAGTCGGTAGTCTCTAAGTACTTCAACATGCATTGAAAATATCAATTACGCACAGATCAATGTTCAGTCGTTTCTCTTCTTATATAATGGTAAAATGTTTCCGTCTTGTTTGTGTCACTTATGTGTATCTCTAGTCATGGATTCTACTCTACTCTGCAACAGTGCTTGAGGTTTTCTCTACCGAAGTTGTTCCGTTATTTCTTATGTATTTATTGATCTTTACCTCTCCAGTGCAAAGCATTACACCCGAGACGGCTCTATCTATTCAAATCTCACTTTCTCTGTCGCTGTTTCATTCCCCTCTCTCTGAATATATATGTGTGATTGCCTGTACGAGTATTTAATTATGGGTGCATTTTACATCTGCACAGAGATATTATGTATCCTTGTGGGTATATTTTCATATGTACATGCATATATATGTAGGTATATATATATATATATATATATATAATATATATATATATATATATAATATATATATATATACATGTATGTTTGTATGTGTAGCCATAGAAAGAAAGATAAATAGATAGATAGATAGATAGATAGATAGAAAGATAGATAGATAGATAGATAGATAGATAGATAGATAGATAGATAGATAGGTGTGTGTGTGTGTGTGTGTGTATGTGTGTGTGTGTGTGTGTGTGTGTGTAAGTGTGTTTTATAAGGTTATTGTTTTAGTGAAATTTGGCGGAGTGTTATTGGTATTTGATCTGTGATTAAGTACTTGCTGATCTTCGTATTCATGAACCTTCGAGTCCCAGAAATCTAGCATAAAAGTTTATAATGCTCGAGTATTTAACACAGAGCTAAATACACATCTTTTTATGTATAATAATAAACGGTAAAAATCATTAATGATTTTTACTAGATGGTCAGCTCGGAAATAAAAGCTCACAGGTAAATTTTATAAATATTTTATAATCAATTACATAATTATAACAAGGGCTTGGCTTGTGCCTCACCACCCACTGAAAAATAGACGTCAAAAGACACTATAACCACCATAAATTCTCCGAGGAAAACGCACAAAATAATAGGCTAGCAGAAGAAAGAAAATGAATTAAAACTTAGGTTAACCGCGTACATGATCGTGTTTCGGGCTTAAAGTAATAAAACAATTCCTATTGCCTTCATCAGCGTCGGTATTCCAAGGCATAAATATACGAGTGACCACGAATATGTAAGCGAGCTGCGTCTTCGCATAGCTTATATCCTTCGAGATTCGCAGAGATATACTGCGAAGTAGAATTCATATCCTTCGCTAATAGCCACGTGCAGAGTGTTAAAATTCAAGTCTGCAGTTAATAAAGTTTTGATCAAGGAGTAAATTTTGTTTTTCAAATATTAATTATAACAATAATAAAGGCTAAAAGTCATTAATGATTTTTACTAGGGGGTCAGCGCGGAAATAAAGCCTCATGCGTAAATTTTATAAATATTTTATTATTATATACATAATTATAACAAGAGCTTGGCCTGTGTCTCTCCACGAACTATATATATATATGAGAGGTATTGGTATCCAGGAGACCCAAGATGGCAGGTAAGGCTATGTAAGCCTACGGGAGGACCGTAGTTAGACTCTCGGTTCGCTAATAATACGAGTGAAGAGTCTAATGCGGGTCTTGTGCGAGCATGTAAATGTTAAATTAAACGAGACAACAAAACATCAAATTCCACACACCCTTAGTTATATTGCCTCATTTTATTTAACACACACACACACACACACACACACACCACACACACACACACACACACACATATATATATATATATATATATATATATATATATATATATATATACGATATGACACACTAATCATCGGTTTTACTAGTCGCTACTACATATTTTTTCAATATCGTATTTACATTTCTGGCTTTCATAAAATCCTCCATTTTAAATCTAGTGTTTTTTCTACATATGTAGTGATATATACAATAGAATGTACTTTATGATTATTATTATTATATATTTGTATATGTATATATATATATGAATATATATATATGAATATAGATATATATATATATATATATATATATATATATATATATATATATATGTATATATATATATATATATATATATTATATATATATATTAAACAAGGACACACACATATACATGTATATGTATCTGTGTGTGAACGAGTCTGTGTGTGTATGCATGCATACATACACATATTCACACACATGTATATATGAATATAAATATATACATATGCTATATATATGTACGTATATATGTATATACCATACACATACACACATATATATAGACACATATATATCCAAATATATACACACACACACACACACACATATATATATATGCATGTATGTATACACATATACGTTGATAAATGTTTATTTTTAGACTCATTTTTTGTCGAGTATAATTCCGTGTGAATATTGCTTAATTAAATAAATATATAGATTGAAATAATTAATAAATTAATACAAGAGAAATATTGTCACTACCGTTTAAACTTAAATTCAGTATATTGAGAACGTTTATTTACAATATATTTTACTTAGATACGTTTCTTTTTTTCTAATTTTTTCTAATTGTTGTTCTTGTATTTTTTTTTTTTTGCTTTTGTTTTTTTTTGCATTGGGGTGTGAGAAGGACTGTAATTTCTCACAATTGTCTTAACCTTACTTTGCAATTTCTTTTTCCTAACATAAAATGCAAAAAAATGAAAGTGTAAGGATGAAAACGACGCATACATATTTGAATTAATATGCATATTTCTATGTATTTATGTATGTATATTCGCATTCACATTCGCATTCATATATATATATATATATATACACACATATATGTATATATATATATATATATACACATTTATATCCATATACATATGTTCATATGTATGTGTGTATATATATATATATATATATATGTGTGTGTGTGTGTGTGTGTGTGTGTGTGTGTACATGCATATATATATATATATGTATATATAAATATCTATATATAGTTTATGTATATATACATGTATTTTGACACATACATATATATGTGCATATACATATATATGTGTGAATGTGTGTGTGTGCATATACATAGGAATGTTTGTGTGTAAGTTCGTATCAGTATGTGTGTGGAGAGATGTGCGTATGCATGTACATATGCATGCATATATCAGACAGACGTAGAGAGAGAGAGAATGATCGAGAGGGTGAGAAAGAAAGTAAGTGATAGAATGAGTGATAAATAGAGAGAGAGAGAAAGGGAGGGAGTTTTTTTCTCTACGAAGGACAGGAAGGGGAAAAACACCTCAGAAATTGTATTTTCAACACTTTTGAAACTCATCTGAGAATACGTCTAATATGATTATAGGAAAGTAATAACAACAGAAGCTAGATGAAGTTAAATTAAAATTAGATTAGACCGACGGGAAGAATTAAGACGAGAAATTAAGAAAACAGTAAAATAGTAACAATGAGAGAGAGAGAGAGAGAGGGGGGGATGAGAGGGAGGCAGAGTAGAGCGAAGTGGGAGAGAAAGGAAATATCTGAGGGAAGGAAAAACTGAAGGAAAAGAATAAGATAGGCATCTGTAGAATGACGGTTGATTGGGAAAAGTGGTGAGTTATTCGACAAAAATATCAATGTGTGTAAGATACCTCTTGTCCGACTGATATAGTTTAAATATCTCCACCTTCGTGTGTGTGTGTGTGCACGCGTGTGTCTATGTGTGCTTGTGTGTGTGTCTGTGTGGCGGTGGAGGGGGTGTTTGTATGTATTCGTGCTTGTGTTTACCTGGTGCCAACAGATTTGGTGAAAACAAGTTTTTTTGTGCTCTAGCGTTTTATCCTGGGTCAAAATATGTATGCACACGCACGCATACGCATACACACATACATAAGCATACACATACATGTAAATGAATAGTTACATAATGTATACATACATATATGTATATATTGTGAAGCTTATTTGCCAACTAAAGGTAGCGTTTCCATAGAGGATGATGCTACTGTTTATAGCCCCAGGAGGGCATCTCCTCAAGCTGGCTGATGACACATTGTCTGTGTCTGATTAGTATTTGCGAAGGGAAATCATTGTTCCCATCACTAGCCATACGTGATAAACATAGACCCGGGTTTCTTAGTAGTAACTCGTCATCAGTGTGTGATAATCACAAGCTAGCGATGAGAACTCATTCCAAACGCAAAATACTAATAAGCTGATCGTGAAAAAGGAGAAGCAATCTCTGAGCGAGAACTAAACAGTAGTAACAACTAAATGCGATGGTCCAATAGAGGACGATGCTATTGTTGTTATATATATATATATATATATATATATTATATATATATATATATGTATATATGTATATATATATATATATATACATATATATATATTATAATATATATATATGATATATATTATATGTATAATATATATATATATATATATTATAATATATAATATATATATATATATATATATATATATTATAATATATAATATATATATATATATGTATAATATATATATATATTATATATAATATATAATATATATATATACATATATATATTATATATATATATGTATATATAATATATATATTATATATATATATATATATATACATATATACACACATATATATATATAATTTTCAGAAAATTTATATTAATGTGTCCTACTAGTTAAAATTCCATTTATCTATTTGTCCAGCAGAAGATGGCACTTCATTTAAATTGATGTAATGATTGCATAGTTCAATTAAGTGGAGCCGCTTGAAACGGTCGTACTGCATCACTACTTGTTATCCTGTCGCGTATTTTGATTATAGATATAGATAGATAGATAGATAGATAGATAGATAGATAGATATAGATAGATAGATAGATGCTCAGAGTCACATATTTTCTTGCAAGTATGCAAGTTTGTACTTATGTATTCTTTTATAATTTTATTCTTTTGGTTCAGTCATTTTACTGACTGCGGCCAGTTTTAGTTGAGCAAACCGACCCCAGAACTTATTTTAAAGCCTAGTAATTAATCTATCGGATTCTCTTTTGCCGAGCCGCAAAGTTATAGGGACGTAAACACACCAACACAGGTTGTCAGGCGGGGGTGCGCGGACGAACACAGACATACATGCACATACATACATACATGTATGTATGTATGTGTGTGAGCGTGTATATTATATATATATATATATATATATATATATATATATATGAATGTATGTATATATATATATATATATACATACACACACCACACACACACACACACACACACATATATATATATGTGTTGTGTGTGTATGTGTGTGTGTGTATATATTATATATATATATATATATATATATACGACTGACTTCTTTCAGTTTCCGTCTACCAAATCCATTCACAAGGCTATAGTAGAAGATACCTGCCGTAGGTGCGATGCAGTAGGACTGAACCCGGAAGCATGTGGCTGGGAAGCAACTTGCGCGTATGTATGAAATTAAGAAGTGATGCGAATGTTAATGAACATTAGAATAAAATAAAGCATGCATTTATATTTTTAAAATACACACATCTTTTATAATAAACTAGAAGTATCGCCCGGCGTTGCTCGGGTTTGTAAGGGAAATAACTATATAAGCATTTTTAGAGAGTTACTTCCCTTATAGATGCCAATTCGGGCTTTCTTAACCATTTCTGTTTTGGTGTTTTCAAGCCATGAAGTCGTTGTTCTAAAAGAACGCTGGTCTCCTTGACAACGCTTTACGACGTTGATTTCTTTACACTCCCTTCCCCACAGCTTCACGAGGGAGGGAAGAAGGAGGAAAAGCAAACAGGTGCAGCTGTGAGCGTGGACGCCAACTCCGCCACCATCGACACACGAAAAATTATGCATTAAAATGGAATAAAAAATTATGTTAAATTATTTTTAAAATTGTAGATCCATTGTAGACGCGCGCTAATACTCAGACGGGCTAGATATGTATCACGACTATAAGATACCCGAATTTGGTTAAACTGCACCGCAAAATGTGGGAGTAGTTAGGAATCTAAATCGAAGGGGACAGACACTCACACAACTACAGTTTTATATATATAGATATACTATGTGATCCTTGTACGAAACTCCTGTCACTAAGTTCATATCCTATAATTATCATGCTTATCTCTATGTGACATTTGAATTAACGTTTAATTTCGTAGACTAGGATACTCTAGGTGCCTTTTTTCATAATTAAAGAGACGATATTATAAGTGCGTATGCATATATATATATATATATATATATATATATATGTGTGTGTGTGTGTGTGTGTGTACATATATATGTGTGTGTGTGTGTGCATATATATATATATGTGTGTGTGTGTGGATGTGTTTGTAGAATGGACTCTCCCGTCGAAGACTATGTATGTGCGTTCAGATTTTGCCGGTCAACATGCACAAATGATTTGTTTACTAGTCAAAAGTTCGTGCCGCACACTAGCTCACTCTCTCCATCAAATTGAGGTTACCTGAACAGATGTACGGTGTACCATGTGGCACGTTTCCAGTGATCGCAGCGAAAGAAAAATACATGAGATGAAGTGTTTTGTTCAAGAACTTAAAGTACCACCTGATATAGGGATTTGAAATCACGGTCGCTAGATCTTGAGTGCAACGCTCAAACCACTAAGCCTTGCGCCTTCATACACACGCACACACATACACCCACACGAACGAATACATATTCATACAGACACATATACAAGTATACACGCACACACTATGTGCTCACCAAATTTCACGTAATGTGAAGCTGAATCAGACTGTTACCCAATGCATTTAACACCAGACAAATACGTTAAGCGATACTTTCGGACATTTGTTCATTTACTCGCGTACGTGTGGTGGGGTGTCTGCATGTGTGTGCCCGTATTTACGTGTATGTGTATATATGATCCGGTGTGTATATAGATATATTTAAAACTACAAGGCAAGGCTCTTGTAATCGTGTTTTATGTATATTTACTAACACTGTAAGGAGGTAGCAGTGGATTTTTTGAAAAATTGAGCTTAAGAATGCTGTTAATTCTATATGGGTTACGACACAAATATCTAAGCATTACATATTGTTTATTTTACGTACATTCAAGTAAAATGACCAAAAGAACGGTAGTCAATTTGGATGAATCGTCACATGTGTTTTACACAACTAAACTATGTTGTCTCACAATTCCTTGACTAAAGTAGATTTAAAAGCGAAATGTATGTTTCGAATAACCTTGAATTTAACTACAATTCAAATCTGTCGACAGTTCAGTCTCATTTAAAATTTACTAAGTTTTAATTTTAGCATAAAGTAGAACCATCATGGCTTAGAACACGTCTGTTGCTCAAACCATTTCTATAGACATAAATTGAGTAAAGAATATATATAAAATCTCAGTATAAACCTCATAAACTTTATATTTTTATACACTCTCAACTATATATTTTACTGTTTAAATGATATAGCAATAACATGATATAAAACTTCTGATATATGTGTCCTATTAACCACATAACTAATGCATAAGAAAGAGATATACATAAACAGTTTGCATGTAGATATCTTTAGCCGCTGTTGAACCGTATATTGAAAAATAAAATATTACTGTTTGGGAAAATAATTTTCTATATTCTAATAACTATACGATGTAACGTCTTCACTGAAAGCCAGGAATAAATTCGGTAAAAATTACAAACAATTTTTAAGAAGAAGAAATTTAAAACGTTAAATTATTTACTACCTCAGCTAAAAGAAAAACTTATTGCCATATCTGGAAGACAAGATACTAAAAATGGTTGTAATTTAAATGAGAAATAAGTAAATAAACAGTTCGTTAAATACTCTGAATCAGTCCGGTTAACTTCACAGTAACAGTACAATTACTGTAAAAGTTACCCAATTAGAACAAAATAGAGCAATTGGCAGTATGACAGGCTTAATATTTACTAAATTACTGCCACATTTGCTACTAAAATTAATCCAACAACCCGGTCTAAAAATCATTGCTTACCATCTTAGAACACCATATACGAGACAAACACAGGGTTCTTCTAAGAGAATTATGGGCCTCGAAATTAAAGGATCAACAGTCTGGTATAAAAGATGAACTTATGGAGTTGTTTACAGCAATAATTATTGTCGTTGTTGTTCAGTCTGCTCGATGGCAGACACGTAGTTGGTCAAACGATAAACTTAACCCACGAATCCTCCTTCCTAGCTATGACATACCTTCACATAAAGATTATACTGCATATTCCGAGCGGTGATGAATTATATAGACGGAGCATAACTTCCTGGATATACAACACATTTTATAGTCTATTCATTATGTACACGAAGACTTTCGTAATAAGTATTGCAATGGCTGGTATGGTGGACGTTTTTGATTGCTTAAAATATATTTGGGCCTCGTTTGGGGTTTTTCTTTGTGTGTTCTCTGTATGTTGTAATATTGCAAAGTCATCGTAACTCCACATATTTTGATTCCTTCTCCCCCCCTCTCTCTCTCTCTCTCTCTTTCTATCTCTAACTCCTCTTCTCTTTGTCTACGTAAGTGTAGGGGAGGTACATTTGTACTGTTGAGTGATTATGCTATTGTTGTATTTGATATTCTCTGATATTTGGTAACGCGGGAGGCAATATATTTGGTAGGTGCAACATTACGTCGGTTGTGGTAGAGTCGAGTTTCTCGGTGGTTTAAATAGGCATTATGATAGCGTCTGTGGAATGGTGGAAGGATGTATGTATGTGCGATGTCGTCTGCATATTACACTGCTTGTATGTTTTGGAATCGTGCAAAACGTTCTCTAGGTAAATGGTGAGTGGAAGTCGTAAGACTAAAGATCTATGTAGTATTCTATTTCAGATATTTCAGATTCTAAACGTGTTGCTTCTGGACACGATCTTGGTGTTGAATACTTGTCAGATAGCTTGCTGGTCAGATTTTCTTGTTGTTTGTGATGATACATACGTGCGCGTGCATATGCACATCTGTTTATTGCAGTAACATTTTTATTAGTCTGAATCCCGAATAGCCAGGAAGTGTCTTATGTTCTGTGGTTTCGAAGACATCCAATGGGAAACGTGAAATGTGACATGCAGGATCTGAAACTGAAACAGATTACCAACATTCCAAGTATTATCTTAGCTGTGCTTTCATGTCCAGTCGGTCTGGTATTGACGTCTTTCGCCATTTCAGCTTTTCGTCCACTTGTTCTGCAGTAGAAGATATTGGCTATTTTTTCGAGCAATGCCCTCTAGATCCACCCTAATCAGTGAGAGCAGATTATTGGACAGCCTTGATAAATCAAGGGTTCGGATCTTCCTCTGAACATGACTGAAATCCTCAGAGTGTAAGGACAAGTATCTGAAGAGCGGCTGCATATATTTGCGTATCACTCAGTGAAAGGTGCGAATTCTACACTTCGTAAGGCAGCTTTATATTGGTGTCAGAATTCGCTAATCTGGTAGCTTCTGTCATTCCCCAATGGCGTTCACATACGCTAAGAGATATTTTGTCTTGTGTCGAAAAATTATCCGTTGACTGAAATTGTTTTCATGGTCATCCCGCTTTCTTTTCTGCTAGTGTATTTTCAGTATCAGTATGTTCTGAAGATTTAATTATGTTTTAGAAGATAAAGTAGTATTTCAGGTATATCTAACTGCAATTTCTTGTTCTTCGAACGATCCCATACCACCATGTAAAGTCTCCTCGCTATCTTGACTCGGATAGTACATCAGATAGGTGGATTATCAAAGTTTTACAAATAGTCAGTCTCAGAATTATTAGTAATTGCTATTCGGCGCCCATGAAATGCCACAAAATCTTTCTTTTGTGTGTCGAGAAATGAACAATTAAATCTAACTTCATACATTACCAAAAAAGACATCCTGCAGGGCAATAGTTTATCAGTACTGCTCATTGTTCTTTCGTTAAACCCATTATCATACCTGCTGCCAAAACATGACAAATCGTACCCAGAATTAGCATACCAGGTATTAACCATATCAAAAATCAATTAGACAACATTACTCAGTATTCCAGTAACACTGAAATGAATTTTGGTAAGTCCAAACGTGCATTTATGGTAGTAAGACGATACATAATTGTGTTCTGCCAAGAAAACCTAAAACTGAACAGTCTTTCATTGTCTTTAAAACAAAATAATATATATGTATGTGTGTGTCTGTGTGTGTGTGTGTCTGTGCCTCTGTGTGTGTATGTATATCATTACATAATTTCTTTGTATAGAAAGAGACAGAATATACACACATATGCTTATGTATATATATCGTATACTTGTGTACACACACACACACACACACACGTACTCTCACACAATCACACATACACACTCACGCGCGCACACCCTCACACCCACGCACACATACACACACACACACTCACACACACACACACACACACACACACACACACACACACACACACACATATATATATATATATATATATATATATATATATATATATATTGTATAACTAAAATATGTGAGACATGCCCTCAAATATAGAAGTAAGCAACAGGTATAAATGCGCACTAATATTACAATTTTTGTTTGTCTCGCTTTCCGAACTAGTCATTGCAAGAACTTGGTGAAATTAATTTTTACCACCACAGAAATTGTATAGTTTCACAAGAAATGACAATACGAATAAACACGTTGGGCTATGGCTGTGCCCTAAATGTAAAACTGGGATATCTTCAGCAATGGAAAGAACAAAACAATTGTTTCTAAAGTTTGCATACATGGAAGTAAAAACTTTAGTAGGACAGGCAAGAGACTATGCAGCTGAGAGAGAAATGGATAAAAACTGTCACTAACTTCTTTTTAAGAAACATTGCCAAAATTGAGAGTAACATAATAAATATTAAAAAAATGTCAGCGGAGGGGTGATGCATATCCTGCTCGCACACAAGGATAAAATAGAATTTAATTTAATAAATATATTCTCACCAAAATGACACCAAGAGTTATTTCCTCTGCTTATCGTTTATGCGTATTTAACAAAGAAGAAAAAACATTTTGATTCACCCGTCTGCTAGTGTTGCTGATAATCAAGCTGAAATTTAATGAGTTCGAGCCACTCATCCAATGAGTATTTCTAACAAATTTGGTGAAAATCTGTTAAGCCGTTTTCCAGAAATTTTACAAGCACACAGACAGACAGACAAAGACGAGTGACTACAATAAACCTGATTCGCTTACGCGCGCAGGGTTAGAGACAAATAACTGAAACAGTTCACTGAAAAAATTGTACATTGATGCTTAAAACGAAAATATGAAATGATGTAATAAGACCACAACATAAGCAAGATGTGGACTACTGACAAGTTTATCACGTCATACGTTGAAGAATGCTTCAAGTTCAAGAGTTGGCAAACTTCTTATATCAATGACCCCCTTCATGAAATCGTTGATTATTTATTGACACCATCATGTAAATGTATAAAATAATATTAAAAATAATTTCTTGATTTGAAAATAATAATTCTTTCGTTCTTTTGTTATTACCACTTTTTAATAAGAAATATTTGAAGTTTAATGAAAATGCTAAGATTTTTTTCATCTGCTAGAGTGCAACCAGTGGTGGTTAACTTGCCATGAAATGTTCTGTTCATTATGTTACGGTATAATTATATTTGTGCATGAGTGTGTGTGCGTGCGCGCGCATGTCTTCCAAGTTTCGGCCATTTAAGCCACCTTCAGACTGTGATGCATTAGAGTTAATCTAGATTTTTATATTCTTTGTTGGGTTAAAGTCTTCCTTGAATGTGTGGGTTTGAATGGAGTGGTAATATTGCTTTAAGGTGGGTTTTTATGGATAGTTATTTTGAAGAATTCTAAATTGATCAAATTTGGAGTTATGTTATTATTTAGAATCTATTCAAGTATGTAGAGCTTTGTAAGCAAATGTATATGTTTAGGTGTGTGCACATTTATCAGCTAAGCACAGGATATGTTAATAGAGTAGTTATTTTTGGTCTTATTGGATTTAATCCTTAGTAATCCAAGTAAAGATTAAGGGTACAAAGTTCGGTATTTAAAAACTTTATAACTGGGTGTGTCAACATTTTGGTAATGGAATTTTTTTAGGGATTCACAAAATAATCTTAGATGTTTTACCTGGTCAGTTTCTTTACTTGTTGCTTTTGTTATTTAGAGGCGTGGGAGTGACTGTGTGGTAAGTAGCTTGCTTACCAACCACATGGTTCCGGGTTCAGTCCCACTGCGTGGCACCTTGGGTAAGTGTCTTCTACTATAGCCTCGTGCCGACCAAAGCATTGCGTGGATTTGGTAGAAGGAAACTGAAAGAAGCCCGTGGTATATATGTATATGTGTGTGGGGGCGGGTGTATGTTTGTATGTCTGTGCTTGTCCCCTCCACATCGCTCGACAACCGATACTGGTGTGTTTACGTCCCCGTAATTTAGCGGTTCGACAAAAGAGACCGATAGAATAAGTACTAGGCTTACAAAGAATATGTGCTGGGGTCGACTTGCTCAACTAAAGGCGGTTCTCCAGCATGGCCACAGTCAATTTACTGAAACAAGTAAAAGAGTAAAAAAGTAGAGTACTTCCTATTTTTATTTAGAAGGTGGTGAATATTAGTCGAAGTTATGGAGCTTTTAGTTTAGAAAATTGCTTCTTTTGTAGCAGAGGTTGTTCGTCTGTATGTTTCACTCTATGTGTTCATTGTTCTATAAACAACTTAATATATAGCGATTTTAACCCTTGTATTTTATGGAAGCTGGCATTTTGGGCTGTGTTTCAATACACCTTGCGAAGTTAGTAACACGAAGTACCAGTCAAGTAATAGCATTAATATAAAGAACTAATCATTTCCCACAAAGTTAGGGTTTTCCCAATTTTAGATAGAAAGTCGGTGGACTGGCAGATTCGTTTAAACGTCGGTATTTTTCCCTTACTCTACACGCTCTGAGTTCCAATCCCGTAGAAGTCAATTTTTTCCTTCGTCATTCTGAAGCAATCTTGATAAATTACAGCAGGGTTGATGTAATTGTCCCTCCACTAGTTTCAGAATTTTACATGGGTTAGAAGATAATTATTATCACCAGGACAGTAGAATATAACAGGTAGACCGCCAGAAAAAATGTCCTACGGCATTTGCAAATGATCCTTGCGTTCTGAGTTCAAATGTAACAGAGGTTAACCTTGATTTTCCTGCCTCCTATGGTTGATATACTGAATCATTCAAATAATCGTGTCGACATACTCGACTAACCAATATCTGCAATATCCACTTGTGCTTATTTTAGAAGTAACTATTGTTATTATCATCAAGTAAGTTTAGTTCCAGGAATAAATCGGGCCATTGCCAATGCAAGAAAAAAAAGTTCCTGATATAATGTGGTGAAGGCAATTTCATCCGAGATGAAGACTACTCTAACAGGTTTCCTTCAAGGCGAACCTTGATTAAGCAGATTTATGATCAGAGACTTTCCAACCTCGATCATTCCGTCTAATTAGGAATATGCCGAAGACTATATTCTTTAACATGTCTTTTACTTATATAAGAATGCAGAGCGTAATTTCAGGGAGAATTTGTTGCTATATTTAGAAGTCTGACAGCTATTTAGAGATAAAGAATTTTCATTTTATTTTTATGTTTTGTTTTGTAACAGAAATGGAAGCTATATATCATGCTCCATTATTTTACAGTTTCTTGGAATATTGAGTTTTAATTGTTAGAAGATTGGTCTGGTTTTGGGGGAGAAGTTCATAATAAATAAGGCCTTTATGATCTCACCAAACACAAAGCATAGCTTTCTTGGCATGAGTATTCTTTGGTTGCTGTTTTTTTGGGGGGAGGGGGTCCTTACACAAACACCAGAATCTTTATTGTGCTATGTTTTCGTCCACAATCCATTTTTTCATTTCTAGTCACATGTTGTTTCAAAAACGACGATATTTCATTCTATTTCAAAAGCATATCACAAACGGAACACCGGTCCAAGCAATCCTTTTCTGAGAGTTTGTGAGGGACCCAAACATTATAGCGAGAAATGTATCCTAGCTTCACTAGGTGTTCATGAGCTGTACTTTTAAAAATTCCCAACTCCTCTGTAAGTTCTCTAGTCATGATATTTGAGCTTTCTTCTATTTTTGCCTTTAAACAGCTTCGTCCAATTTCGAAGGTCTTCCACTGCGGCTGTTATCTTCCAAACTAAACTCTCTAGCTTTCAATTTTGCAAACCACCTTCAGACAGTTGATTCACCTACAGCACCATCACCATAAACTTCACAAATGTTTTTGAAAATCTTTGCAGCATTTTCTTCTTTTTCAAAAAAGAAAAGCATTACAACACGAATATGAAATTTATGGTAATCCATTTCAAAAATCAATAAAGGTAACCGGAATGAAAGATATTTTTCTTTCTTTTGTCAAGAACAAAGCGGAGATGCACTACCCCTTCAGGCAGCGCCAAAGGGTCAACTGTGTTACGTTTCAGGTATGTTCAATGAAGCGTTAAAAGACTTAGCATTAAAACGCTTAAAACTTTCCGGACAACCTAATGTGTGTGTGTGTGCATATACCGTACCTAGATCAGTGTTAGAGCCTGGGTTCCGAATGCAGTAAGCTGTATTTAAATTTCTCTCCATATAACTATACCGTATTTATACTGCATTTATATACTGTATTTATATCATACTGTATTTATACTAATTTACTATAGATACAGCTAATGGGTTCTATATCTACAAACTAAGTTATGGCATTGAGCTTGGTTCTCAATGTTTCTCATACACTTCTTCTGTAATGATTATCAGTATCAAGCTTCTTTTTTTTTGGGGGGGGGAGATAATGGTGTTATTGTTGCTCATGGTGATTAATTAATTTTTACGCAAAAAAAATAATATAATTTTACAAAATTATATATCAAATATGAATGAATGCATAAATTATAAGTTAAAGTAAATTTAACGAAAGTGAAACGAACGCGGAACACAACGATATATATATATATATATATAGACTGGATGTGTGGAATGGAGCTTGCTTCACAGCTACAAGGTTCTAGACTCAGTTTCACTGACTAGCACCGTGGGAAAGTGTTTTCAACTATACCCTCGGACCGACTAGGGCCTTGTGACTGCATTTGATAGATGGAAACTGAAAGAAGCCCATCGTATGTATGTGTGCGTGCGTGTGAGTGCGCGTGTTTCTTAAAGCATATCACTATGAGAAGATTACTCTGTTATAAAACCAAATATTCAGGGAGTGGCATTGAAATTTTAGGGATCTTTTGCTTGCCCTTGAGATCATGGTGCTCCCAAGTCCTAAAACATGCGACACGTATTGGAACTGAATACCTTGCCCTTGTTTGTCTGTAGAACCTGTCAGTAGAAGGGAGAGCGTGTGTGAGCTGCTGTGCAAGCCTTCTTGAACCTAAAATTTTCTGTTATGTAATCGCCAGGTAGGCGACTTTCCGATGCCCGGTCGAGTACTTGGGCGCCGCAGAGACCATAGAAACCGTGGGCGCCAAACCGAGTGGGGTTGACCACGTGTGCAATGACCTCATTCACGGCAATTGCTGGAATTTTAACATGGGCAGTGGGTCACTGATGGTCTTCCTCGAAACTTAGAAATGTACAAGAACATAAGCGCAATCTATACATATCGCCTTTATATTCTGCTGCCGTGTACCAACGAAAATTGTTTCCATCTTAAAAATCAAATTATTTCTAGGCAAGCCTCTTCGACGAGCGAACGAAGGAGATTCTGAGTGGCTGCTGGTAGCTTAAACTGCTAGGAATAGCAGTGAAATTTCATAGCATAGCCTGCATACTGTAAATAACGGTATGGTCTACGCAGCAATATCCTTGGTCATACATAAACTTAATTGGAGCTTAAAAACAACAGCAGTATCTCTTTGACCTTTCGCTTCAGCTTTAACCTGTTTTTTTTATAGTTACATTTATAGTTTTTTTGCCGTTTTTTTTTCTTTCTATTTCGAAGCCTGTTTGTCCATTATTGTGCTCTCAACTCTCTTTTACCCCCACCCATTCTCTGTGTCTTCCTATTTGCATCATATATGCATAGATAAGTATATGCTTACGTTCATACATACACATACATGCACGCGCGCACACACACATATATATATACACACACACATATATATATATACACACACACATATATATATATATATATGTGTGGAGGCGCAATGGCCCAGTGGTTAGGGCAGCGGACTCGCGGTCATAGGATCGCGGTTTCGATTCCCAGACCGGGCGTTGTGAGTGTTTATTGAGCGAAAACACCTAAAAGCTCCACGAGGCTCCGGCAGGGGATGGTGGTGATCCCTGCTGTACTCTTTCACCATAACTTTCTCTTATTTCCTGTTTCTGTTGTGCCTGTATTTCAGAGGGCCGGCCTTGTCACTCTCTGTGTAACGCTGAATATCCCCGAGAACTACGTTAAGGGTACACGTGTCTGTGGAGTGCTCAGCCACTTACACGTTAATTTCACGAGCAGGCTGTTCCGTTGATCGGATCAACCGGAACCCTCGTCGTCGTAACCGACGGAGTGCTTCCCTATATATATATATATATATATATACACACACATATATATACACACACACACACACACACATATATAATATATATATATATATATATATATACACACACATATACACATATATATATACACACACACACACATATAATATACACACACACATATATAATATACACACACACATATATATATATATATAGAGAGAGAGAGGGGGAGAGACGTATATTTACCTACATGCATATATGTGTGTGTATATATACGTATTCAAATGTATTTGCGCATATATATATATATACACATATATATTGTCTTGTATACTTTTCTGTCACATTTTCGGTGGTTGGAGATTGTTAATGAAATTGGGGAAGGGAGAAGTCATCAATTCTTGCTAATTTATCTTCCTACACAACGATGAACTATTTTATTTTTCGGTCTATTCAGTTTCGGTGGCAATTCTTACCAAACTATCAAATAATAATTAAAAGACAATTAGATGGTCGGTGTCGTCTTTTTCGGGGCATTAAAAAACATCGCACTTACGTTAGTCAGATACACACAAACATACACACGCAGCACACATGCATACACACATACATATACACAAGCATACACTTTATTTTTAACAACTGCGTAAGTAGTCTGTAGTAGTAGTAGTAGTAGTAGTAGTAGTTTGTTTTATTACTTGGAGGTCGACTGATTTGGAGCATTTCAAAGTACAACTCGGTGGAAGGTTGCTGCTGTCGTTCCTATTTTTGTTATTGTTGTTGCGGTTGTTGTTGTTTGTTGTTGTAGTTGTTGCTACTGGCTTCTTCTTCTTCTTCCAATCAGGACTCACGCCATTAGCCACAAAGAATGATCTCTAATTCGAGCCTACTCTAAGCTACTAAGAATGCATGTGGCAACTTGAAGATCCACCCACCACACGCGATAGACTGGCGGTTGCACGGGCGCGAAAGCTACGTTGTTATCATCATTTCGTAAACACTGATTTTTAACGGGTGGAGAGGTGAACCATCCTCTGGTACACAGGATTCGCAATCTTGACTAGGGTCTGAAAGTTTACCACACCATAGTTCCTCTGCTTTGTAGCAGAAGTAGGGAGAAAGGGTGAGAGAAAATTGTGGTAAAAGAGTACAGCGGGGTTCACCCCACCCCGACGGAGCCTCGAGGAGCTTAGGTGTTTTTGCTCAATAAACACTCACAATGCCCGGTCTGGGAATCGAAACCGCGTTCTTACGACCGCGTGTCCGCTGCCCTAACCACAGGGCCATTGCGCCTCCACTGTTGCTGCTCTTGCTGCCATGGTTATTTCGCCCCAGGCAACCTGTTAGGTAAAACTTTACTCAAAATATTTATCCAGCCTTAATTATCCCTCACCCCGACCGAGAATACAAGCAGCAATTATAGACACAAATCAGGTAAAAAGGTGAATCGTGTATATTTGCCGATGAGATGCTGAGCAAATGAATATCTCTCTATATATAAACGGCAGTTTGTCTGTGTGTGTTTCTGTGTGTCTGTTAGGTTGTACCCTCACCCTGACCACGGCTTTCAACCGATTCTGATGAAACTTGACACACACATAGCCCAATGTCATAATTCAAAACTAACGCAGCGAAAATTTTGAAAAGTTCCCCCAGTTCTGAAAAAAATCGATAAATTCGACATGGGGTCGAGAATCAGAAACACAAACCACAGACTGTCTAGGGGACGCAACTCGACCTTTTTAACTAAAAAAAATTTACCATCATTTTTTTTCCATTTTTTGCCTATAACTCACTAAAAATGCTTTATAGTTATTTCCCTTACAAACCCGAGCAACGCCGGGCGATACTGCTAGTATAGTATAAATGCAAAGTCACAATCATATATAAGCTATTGAAATGTATAGTGATTGCTGAGGTCAAATCAATAAACAAATTCGGTATAAAATATTAGATATAGAATTGACCAAGTTGGAAAAATTAAACAAACAACAACAGCGACTTGTCCTGCCAAGTGGTTGTGTGCTAAGTAGCTGGCTTACTAACCACATGGTTCTGGGTTCAGTCCCACACAATAGCGCACCTTGGGCAAGTGTCTTTTACTATAGCCTCGGGCCGACCAAAGCCTTGTGAGTGGATTTGGTAGACGAAAACTGAAAGAAGCCAGTCGTACATATATTGAGTCAGAACCCAATGTATACTCAGAAAAGACTCATTCCATCCCTGATACTTATTCCCTAACTACTGGGGTAGTATTTGCTTTTAAATAAACTACAGGGATGGACATTTGGGAGTGGGGTTCAAGCGGATGAAGCAGACACCAGTGATTGTTGCGCCTTATTTTATCACCCCTCGAAATGCAACAGTGACTTCGATAGGATTCGAAATCAGTACATACTGTTACAAAAATACACAATAAGTAGTAGTAGTAGTAGTAGTAGTAGCAGTAGTAGTTGTCGTTGTTCTTGTAACGATGGTAAACGGATGAAGGTATGGTGGATGACTAACAAAATATTAAAGCTCTTCATAGCAATTATAAATTTTACTAGGTGTGAATTTTCTTCTCAAAAATTGTTTTATTAACACTTCATAAGGCACAATAAAAATTACTTTTGTATGTATTAATTGCTGCGTACATACATGTATATTATACATATACATACAAATATATATATGTGTGTGTGTGTTCCTGTCTGTGTATGTGTAGATATATGTATTATATGCACACTCATATGTGTATAAGTATTTAGGCGTGGCTGTGTGGTAAGAAGCTTGCTTCCCAACCACAGTTCAGCTTCTGGGTTCAGTCCCATTACATGGCACCTTGGCCAAGTATCTTCTACTATAGACTCGGTCCGTCCGGCCAAAGCCTTGTGAATGAATTTCACAGATGGAAACTGAAAGAAGCCCGTCGTATATATTATATATATATATATATATATATATATATATATATATGTATGTATGTATGTATATATGTATGTATGCATGTGTTGTGCTTGTGTATATATATATATGTTTGTGTGTCTGTATTTGTCACACCACGTCGCTTGGCAACTGATGATGGTGTGTTTATGTCTTCGTAACTTACCAGCTCAGCGAAAGAGACCGATAGAATGAGTACTAGGCTTACAAAGAACAAGTCCTGGGGTCGATTTGTTCGACTAAAGGCGGTGCTCCAGAATGGCCGCAGTCAAATAACTGTACCAACTAAAAGTAAAAATATATATCTATGCTCGTGTTTGTATATATAAGTACACTCACACGCGCACACACACACACACACACACACACACACACATGCACGCCCACACACATGCACGCCCACACGCATACACTTTTATATATGCTTGACTTTTTTTCATTTGTTGCCATTGAAAAGTGTCAGAGAAGCAAGACTATTTCATTGGAATTTAGACATTAATAGGATAGCCTTGTGTGTATGAATGTGTGTATGAATGTGTGTGTGTGTGTGTGTGTATGTGTGTGTGCGTGCGTTCGTGCTTGCGTGTGTGTGTGTGTGTGTGTGTGTGTGTGTGTGTGTGTTCTAATTTTGCCTATTTGAAATATTCCTGTACGGGTGCAGTTGCTCTTCCTGCAAAGATACAAACCTCCAACGATGGAATGTAAATGACAAAAACAAATTCACATTTTGCACATGAGAAATGTCTTACATACTTTAACTGTTCCACTTATATATTGTATTTGTAATGTGCATATCAATGATTTTCAATGAGATATTTACATCAGTTGGGCAGCTAACCTCTATGACTGTACGTACTTTTTCTTAGACATCCCAAGCAACAATATCCGACCTGTTGTATTAGCACTTCATAGAAGTCTTTTGTGGGAACGTTCCATTCATATTCATTGTGTTAATATTGGTGTATCTCAGAAGACGGTAAGCTGACAGAATCGTTAGCACTCCAGGTAGAAATACTTAGCGGCATTTCGTCCGTCTTTACGTTTTGAGTTCAAATACCGCCAAGGTCGACTTTACCTTTCATCCTTTCGTGGGTCAATAAAATAAGTACCAGTTGAATACTGCGTTGATGTAATTGACTTAGCCCCTCACCTAAACTTGCTGGCCCTGTGCCAAAATTTGACACCAATATATACTGACTAACAGGGGTTTTCTCCATATTTTTTTTCTTTTTCGGATGGCATTATTTCTTGATTTTGCAAGTCTTGTCGCTTGTAAGCTGTTACCTTTATTAGATTCACAAGTGTGAATTACCTTGATTACATTCGCATGTGTGCCATTCACGTGTGTGATATCTTTTATAGAAATGTGACATAATCGACATTTCCTATTACATCTTGGGAGCCTGTTATTTTTTTTTATAAGGTATTTTGTAGGAATCAAATATTCTTAGGTTCCAAATTTGCAACCTTTGAAGTGTGATGTAGTGATCATAATTCCAAAAGAGGCTACACTTCATGTCGATATTACTGACATCTTCAAGAATTCGAGAAACATACCAATATCATTCTTAATCATTGCTATGCTGACTGTTTCATATCTAGGTATTCTTTAAGTTATATTACTTCAGCTGTTTCAGGATTGTGCGAAAGAGCGTCAGAAAGAGAGTTCTTCCTATAGAGCTCTCAACTGATATGAAGGCTGTTCTTTTCACTTCTTAGCTCTAGTTTTATGTATTTAGTTTTGCTGTTGTTCTTTGGCAGGTGTAGTCTGAGAGATATTCGATTACAGTCGAATACTGTCTGCACTGATTTCAAGCCTTTACTTCCAATGTTTGAATGAATAAATATATATGTATACATGAAGGGAACATATAGGAAAATCTCAATACTGGCAACACCTTGAATAAAACTGCATGGGCACAGTCTTAAACTGGATGTAAATCACATCGCGAGATATCCATGCAGGAGAAACATATGTAGGATAAATATTTAAATTAAGCATGCTGTAATAATTAAATAGTGTTGATGTATTATTCTCTTTATTCATTTAAATTATTCTTGAATATTAATACTCACGGAACTTTATCAAATGCTAATTACAAGTATTTAGACAACTATACTAAAGAATGTTGATGGCATCTCAGTTAATCTCCTTCAGTTATAATGTCCCTCTACTTTGGAGAAAAGGACTTTATAGTAAATCTCGTAGAACATTGTAAATAACTGAAAATAAAATTAGACGAAATATTCGTTTCAGTATATGAAATTACATGCTTGAAAAAGTGTCTTTGTTCACAGACAAGTGAATATCTACAGGCATATTTCAGTCTTACTGAACCATCATCAGCTTAGCATAGTTTAACAAAGCCTGCTTTGATCAGTGAAAGAATGTTTATACGAAAAAGAAAGAGATACGAAGATTTTTGGCCAGTATTAATTTGCATAATTGGAATTTCAAATGAACGTAGAGAATTCAAGTGACCCAATGATATGAATTATGTTTCACATTATAAGTGCAGGCGTGGCTGTGTGGTAAGAAGCTTGCTTTCCAACCACATGGTTCTGGGCTCAGCCCCACTATGTGGCACCTTGGTCAACTGTCATCTATTATGGCCTCGAGCCGACCAAAAACTTGAATGGATTTGGTAAACGGAGACTGAAAGAATCCCGTTGTATATGTGTGTGTATGTATATATATATTTATGCGTGTGTGTCTTTGTGTCTCTGCTTGTCCACCCATCATCACTTAACAACCGGAGTTGGCATGTTTACGTCCCCGTAACTTAGGAGTTTGGCAAAGAGGCCGGTAGAATGAGTACTAAGCTTAAAAAGAATAATTCCTGGAGACGATTTTTTCGACTAAAACCCTTGAAGGGGGTGCCCTACCATGGCCGCAGTCAAAAGACTGAAACAAGTGAAAGAATAAAAAGAAATTAATTTTTTTAGGGTGGCTGTGTGGTAAGAAGCTTACTTTACCTACCACATGGTTCCATGTTCAGTCCCACTGCGAAGCACCTTAGGCAAGTGACTTCTAAAGCCGCGGGCCGATCAAAGCCTTAAGCATGGATTTGGTAGGCAAAAACTGACAGAAGCCTGTCATATGTGTGTGTACACGTGCATCTTTGTGGGTATACGTGCGTGTGTGTTTGCGTCTGAGTTGCACCCCCATCATAGTTTGACAAATGTTGGTCTGCTTACGTCAATGTAACTTAGCAGTTTGGCCAAAGAGATCGATAGAATAAGTAATAGGCTTAAAAAGAATAAGTCCTGGGGTCGGTTTCTTCGACTAAAACCATTAGAGGCGGTGCTCCAGCATTGCTGCAGTCAAATGAGTGAATCAATTAAAGGAATAAAAGAATAATGTTAAAGTTCTTAGTGGAACACCAAAATTATCACCGTCACCATATCTTATGTTTCACATATATAAATACACATATAAAAGGTAAAAAGAGAGAAAAATAATAAAACATGGCCACGGTAAAACAAACTGGATCGTTTGCTAGTGAACAAGAATAAAAAATAAAACTTTGGAGGATAAACTAAAAGGTTATGTTTTGTGACCAGCCACAGATTAAGGTATTAGCATCTTACGCCTCTTTTGCGTTCGTACGTCAAACTCGAGGTAAAATCCCAGTTTACTTTTACATGGGTTATGCAATGCTCGTTCTTTATGATGGAAAGGTCAATCCTTAAAAAGGAAAGAGCTGGTTTTGGGATGATAACTCAATCTTCGGCCATAACTATAAAAGCCTACAAGGATATTCTGTAGTTGTCTATTTATATGACCATCCATTATTACAATATGATGTAATACGATGGAGCACTCTGACGCTTCACAGGATATACGTAATACTGGCTTAGAGTTAACGATATTACTCTATTTAATAAATGGCTAGAATAATGTACATGTCTGGGTGTGTTTGTAGAAATATGCCATCCACTTCATAACAAACAAAATAAAAAAGAAAAGAGAGACTTGTCACATATCTATAAGACACTTATGTGTATTGTAGAAAAGTAAGAAATTGCAGTTTTTCTGGCAAAAATCTTTTTATAGATGTATTGTGTGAAAGAACACAATATGCTCCAGAGTATCACGAAACGATGTTGATCAGGAAGCTGCTACAAAATTGACAGTTACTCATTCAACCGTTTTTGTAATGTTAACATGTGCATGCAAAGATACACCACCCCATATATATGCACATACATACATACCATACATACCATACATACCATACATACCCCAGAGAACAGAAAAGCTACCTCGCTACACCAAATCTCTGACTTCCTTTTCATGAAGAGGAGAACTTGACCCCGAAATATTAAAAGTGCATAATATTGAACCATATTATTTTCCTTTCACCTTATAATTCGTATTGATTTGGCTTTCGAAAAACATAAGAACATTATACTCGTATGTGTGTGTATACATTCATACATACATACATACATACATACATACATACATACATATATACATATATATATATATGTGTGTGTGTGTGTGTGTGTGTGTGTGTGTGTGCGTGCGTATATGTATATCATAGATGTATATATATATATATATATATATATATATATATAACATATACCTACATACATACATACACACACATGCATACATATACATATATTGCAATATAAAATAAGTGATATTTTCTGTTGTATTTTCTTGAGTATGGGTATGTTTATGTGTTTGTGTTTACGTTGTGTGTGTGTGTGAGATGTCTTTATGTGTGTTAATGAAGATAGAGTTTTGATGATCTATCTATATATATATAAAACTGAGAATGTGTGTCTGTCTGTCTGTCTGCCTGTGTGAATCCCTAAAACTTGAGAACTACACAACCAATTTCATTCAAATTTTACACATGCCTTCCTTAGGGTCCATGGAGTGTCATGGGCAACGCTCTGGGCGCCATTGGGCTCATTGTCCAAGGCTACGACACCACAGTGAGCGCTATGGCGACACAGATGTTGTTATAAATTTCAATGATCCACCTGAGGAAACTAATACCCAGGCCGAACTGTGCCAGAACGGACACCAGGTAATGATGGTCTACCCTGTCAAAAGCCTTTGATTGGTCTAAATCGACCACTGTCTCTCCCTTGCAAGAATCATTATGAAACCCTTCTACAGTGTACTGTAGAAGATGGATGTTATCCTGAATGGTTCTACCGGGAAACGGCACATGCCTGTGCCTTCCCAATAAAGCCATATGCGAAAAGCGCCAATCTTTTCGAAAACACTTTGGCCAAAATCTTCAACTCTGTGTTTAGCAGAGTGATGGGCCAAAAATTATCAATGCAGTCCCCCCTTGTTCGGGTCCTTTCTGACAAGACTCACCACTCCCCGGCGCACAGATCTGGGAATGAACTCATTCTGCTGCCAGTTCGCATAGACATTCGCCAGCAGGTGCCCGAACAAGTCTGGCATACTCTTATACAGTTCATAGGGTAGACCATTCAGTCCCGGTGCCTTACCCGCGTCGCGGTGCGCCATAGCCTCAATTACCTCCTCAGGCGTGATCGGCCCTTCACAACACTCCGCGTCAAGCTCCGAGAGGCGCGGCAACCCGGCGAGGAAATCCGTTAGGTCCCTCTTACTGTCCGGTCCACTTACCCCACCCCGAAAACCTGGGTGAAGTGCTCCTGAAGGACCTCACGCATCTCTTTGGGCTCGTTGATCAACTTACATTTTTGGGTCATCAAAGATCGAGTTGTGCCATCGTTGCCCATTGGGCTTCCACCACTCGGGCCGATCCTGCTGCCTTGATTCCTTCACAACCCAATGTACGAATCTTGGCTACAACAATGCAACCCATATGTTGGGCTTCGAGATGCTGGTTTAACACCAGTCTCTTGGCCGTCACCTGAGCTGCAGAGCCAGATTCCGTTGCTTCCTCGAAGTCCTTAGCTAATGCTAATCCCTTCCTAGTATATCTATATATATAAAACTGAGAATGTGTGTCTGTCTGTCTGTCTGTCTGTCCGTCTAGCTGTCTGTCTGTCTGTCTGTCTGTGTGAATCCCTAAAACTACACAACCAATTTCATTCAAATATAACATATTCCTTACTTAGGGTCCATGTAATGTCATGGGCAAAAACAAATGTTTGTCTTCTTGCCTAGGGCGGGCCCACGGCAATATCATATCTTCTCCACTATGGCAGTATTACGTGGTTAAGTGAAATAAACATCTCTCTCTGTATTGTATATGTATATATTATATCTATATATATATATATATATATATATATAATATATCTATATATATATAGATATAATATAACTTATAACTAGAATAGAAAGGTTTTGGGCCCAGTTTGGCCAGCCATGTCTAACTTAATAGCACCACCTGGCGAAGTCTTCAATTCAGGATTTGGGCACCAAAGCCATTCGAGCAGAGAGTTATTGTTTGCGGAGACATATCCAGTGTGTGTGGTTTGTCCGGGACTGTTTGAAGGAATTTGTCCAAAGACTTCTTGAATTTTGTGTGGTCAGTTTCTTTTTTGATGTGTCCTGGTGTAATGTTGAAGAGAGCGGGTCCAATTGAGGTGAAATAGTTGTGCCGTATTGTCGTTATGTGATGCGATTTAGATTTTTGTTGTGGACGGATGGCACGTGGTTCAAGCCTTAGATGTATTTTGAAGGTGATGCCAACATCATTCGGACAGTGCTGATGGAATATTTTCCACATCATACAGATAATGTAGCGTTCACGGCGTCGTTGGAGTGAATACAGTTTCAGCTTCTCTAGTCTACCCCAGTAGTCAAGGTCTGACATGCCATCTATCTTTTTTGTGATTGACCTTTGGGGAGCTTCAATTCTCATAATATTTTGTTTTGTGTAGGGAGACCACAGTGGACAGCAGTATTCAAGGTGGGGTCGGGCAAAAGTGGAGAAGAGAAGGATAATAGCGTGGGAATCTCTCGACTGGAAGGTTCTGAGAATCCAGGAACACATTCTGCGGGCCATGTCAACTTTGCTGATTATATGTGTAGCCCAGCTTATGTTGTTGCCCACTGTTACTCCCAAGTCTCTGATGTTGTTGGACGCCATGAGAATTTCTCCAGAAGGAAGGGAGTATGGAGTTTTCAGAGCGTCCTCCCTTCCAAAGTGGATCAGTTCGAATTTGTCGTCGTTAGCATGTTTTCTTTTCCGCCCATTGGACAACAGCCAGTAGTCTGACTGAAGGCTTATTCGGTCATCCACGCCATTGATGACCTTCTGGAGCTTGGAATCATCAGCGAAGGTTCTGATGTTACTGTGTTTGATGGTGTCAGTAATATCATTTAGTAGATGATGAAGAGGAGTGGGCCCAACACAGTGCCTTGTGGGACACCACTGCTGACTTTGGCTGGGCTGGATTTGACTCCTTCGACTACAACATGTTGGGTTCTGTTAGACAGGAAGCACTTGATCCACTGCAGCAGCTTTCCTGACACCAATATTGGACAGCTTTTCAGAAGGATCTTATGATAACCCTGTCAAAGGCCTTGCTGAAATCAAGGTAGATGACATCAGTGTTGGAACCCTTCCCAAGGCTCTCAAAATGTCATCAAAATGTATATATATATATATACTAAATATGTTATATATATATATATACATAGAATATTATGGTACATATATGGATATATATATACACACACACATATATATATATATATGTGTATATGTATATAGATGTATTTCTATAGATATACATGTATACTAGATGTAAATCGATATATATATAATATATATATATATATATATATATAATATATATATACTAGCAGTATAGCCCGCGTTGCCCGGTATGTAAGAGCCCCTAGTAGGCAACGACTAATCCCAATCTAGTCATTTTCCCCTAGGGAACGAAGGCGCATGTGTAGGTTGCAATGTCTTCTCTTCACTCGATACTTCTGTGTATACGATGTTCCTAGCTGTCCCTTTGGGCGAAAATATGAAACAAATCATTGCGCCTCCCAAGAGAGTTAAAAAGGTCGAGTTGCGGTCCCCAGACAGTCTGTGTTTAATACACAAATCGGTTTGCTATGTGTGCCACATATGATATAATTAACCGATTTTTTTCCAGTAATAAAGTCCTATTGGAATAAAAAGGGCCATATAGCTACTTGGAGCAGACATGATGCTCGCTGTGAATTTTAAAAAAAAATTCCTGCCAATTTTGTGAAAGATATTGTCGAAAATATGTCATCTTAAATTTGAACGCGATTTCCCAAAATGGCATGATTTTATCGATTTTTTTCTGATGGTAAGGTATTGCATGGAAAACTAACGTCAGAATTAAGTTTCTTAGGGTAACATTAAGCTTCACCATGAGTTTGGTGAAATCGATTGCAAGTTGCGAAAACTACAACAGAAACTATGTGCCTATATATATATATATATATATATATATATATATATATATATGTAGATAGATAGATAGATAGATAGATAGATAGATAGATAGATAGATAGATAGGATAGATAGATATTAGAATAGATAGATGATAGATAGATAGATAGATTAGATATAGATTATATAACCAAACACATACAAGATCAATTGATTGATTCAAGCTTATTGGGAGCAAACACAAATCTGATACACGCCTTAGTGCTTTTTTATGTTGATATAGCCTGGTACTTATTGTATGAGTTTTGTTCTTGTGAAACCAGTAAGTTAAGTGTGTAGAGATAAATGAACAGCAGTTGTGAAGCAGGTTGAGACGAAACACAACGGAGAAAAGAACACACCACATCACTTACATATATATATACATATATACATACAAGTTGGTTTGTTTTATATATAGTAGCATATGGATATATCTATTAAAGGAATTTGTTTTATAGGCAAGGAGGAAGGAGAGAGAGAGAGAGAGCGAGAAGATAGAGAAAGATAAGATAGCATCTTCATATAGATAATAGATAGATAGATAGATAGATAGATATAGATAGATAGATGATAGAGATAGATAGATAGATAGAAGATAGATATAGATATAAAACCACTAAATGGGAGCCTTAACTCCCAAATTTTAGTCATTTCTTTTTTGATCCAAAACTAGGTCAAAAGTACTGAATGGATCTTTATGAAATTTGGAAATTATATTCTATGCATAAGGGCCATTAACCCCCATGACAATTCATATATTTTTGCAGTTGAGGAAATTTTAACGATAGATTATTAGACACAAATGAAGTAATATTTATAAAATTTCATCTTCTTACAAGTTAGAAAGACCCCACCATGGGGACTTAACACCCACAATTTTGTCATTTTATCAAAGCAAAAATGAATAAAGTTGTGCTCTTGGAAGCTGTAGGGTTACCCGAGCATAAAAGTTGAGCATTATTTGTAATTCAATGGTACAACAGTGTAAGAGTTTGCTTTGACATACACTTACATTGTTATTTTTGCAATGTGCTGCATAAATTGTCAAGTAAATGAGAGGCGTCTTTGCCTCCACTAATTCAGTTGCAAAGTGTTGAGTAAAGTTATTTGATTGCAGACCTCCTTTCAGTCTTTTTATTATCACTCGGTCACACATAGTCCCCAGATAGTAATATTGATTTCCATGCCTTCCCAGATGAATGACTGGTTATTCAAACACGTTTATAGATTGTAAATGTATTCTGTCCAGTTACATATCAGTATAGTGGTCATTTGCAAACTCCAACTTTCATTTCTCCTTAGCCCTCACGTCACACAGTTGTTAATGTTTATTTCAGTTGGGTCACGCCCTTCCAATTGCTATAGATTCGTAATGCATCTTACGGCTGTGCCCGTCACCTAGATGATGAGGAATCCTACATTGGGAGTGGTAACGACTAGGGTAGGGTAACTGACTGCTTATTGAGATCATTCGTCTTTTGGTTTCCTGTAGCTTTGCTCTCTTTTACAAACCCAGTGAACATATATTTCCTATTTCAAAGAAATTCAAACAATAGATATAAGACCCAAGTAAAAAAGATTCTCAGCAATTCAACTTCTCTGGTTGACATTAAGATGCCCACCCCCAACAGGGGCCTTAACTCTCACATTTTAGAGCTCTATGACCTTCATTTTTCACGAGCTAAATCTTTTTTACAGGTTCAATAAGACTGGAATTTTGGAATATGCGCATAAAAATCAGTAGTATGTGATATATGTGGCACGATTACAATTTTTTGGCTGTGTGTAAAGAGGGTAATAACCCTCATCTGCAATTTTGATGAAAATCGAAACAGAGATATTCCAGTTCATTAGAGAAAATATAACAGAAAAGTCTAATTCTTCAATTGTATGTAACTCGGGCAACGCCGCGTATCTCTGCTAGTAGTCAATAAAACATGAAATGTTTCAAGTGGAACGCAGCCGTTGCTAATCTCTCATTGAAAGCAGGAAATTTATCTATCTGTCCTGACGTGGAAGTCGTGTCATTATTCACTGAACAACTCCTGCTAGTCACCGTGTATAGCATCGAAATTTTATTACTTCTATATAGATAATGTCACTCTCACATATTCCTCTTCACTAACTGACTTTTCAGCTCAATGTCCATTTTCTCTCTCTCTCTCTCTCTCTCTCTCTCTCTCTCTCTCTCTCAGACACAATTCTCAATCTTTATATCGTTATGTTTACTTTAGCTATCGTTCCATCTCTCTCTACAGGCTATGTCCCTTTGTTCTTCTCTATATATTCATACTGCTGCTCTATGAATGTATACCTATCATATATGTATATCTATCTCTTTACCTGTGTTTCTTGCTCTCTCTCTCTCTCTCTCTCTCTCTCCTTTTCTTTCTTTCTGAGTGTGTGTGCTTCATTCTGTGTCTATAAATTTTCGTGTAACATTCAGCCTACGTGTGTTTGTCTGTATATATGTATGCATGAATGCATGTATGTATGTATGTATGTATGTATGTATGTATGTATGTATGTGCGTATGCATGCATGTATGTATGTATGTATGTATGTATGTATGTATGTATGTATGTATGTACGAGGTCTGATCAATAAGTATTCATACTGTTGCCATAGCAGAGTAAATCTGCTTGGAACAGATGATTTTGACCTCTGCTGAGCCTGCGCACGAAGTTTTAACGTTCTAGCTCACTTCCGTTATACACATTTCTACCAAGTATTGCTGTAAACAGTGAAAGTGAGCTAGAACGTTAAAACTTAATGCGCATGCACAGCAGAAGTAACGGTCAAAGGCAATCTGTGCCAAGCGGCTACACAGTACGTACTTCAGCTTCGTTACTATGGCAACAGTCCGGATACTTATTGATCAGACCATGTATGTATGTTTCAAAAACAATTACTCTGAAATACGATATTCTCATTTCTTTCACGAATTGTAGTTAGCAATTTTATTTAGTGAACGAAGTAAGACGAGTTTAATTTATGTATCATTATTATAAATGGGGTCGATGTAATCGACTTAATACCTATGCCTGTCCTTATTTGTCCCCTCCATGTTTAGCCCCTTGTGGGTAATAAAGAAATAGGTATTTCGCCTGCCGTTACGTTCTGAGTTCAAATTCCGTCAAAGGTCGACTTTGCCTTTCATCCTTTCGAGGTCGATAAGAATAAAGTACCAGTTTCGCAGTGGGGTCGATGTAATCGACTTAATCCCTTTCGTTGTCCTTGTTTGTCCCCTCTATGTTTAGCCCCTTGCGGGCAGTAAAGAAAAAAAAATATAAAGGTAAAAAGGGTTGTCACGACATCCTTGAACTCAAAAGAGGTTCTTGTTAATTTTGTTGATTTATTTTTGCTTTATTGCTGCTATTCGTACTATTATTTAGCCCCAGTTCGGATCCAATTGAGCAGATATATCAAAATTAATCTCTACATCATAATCCTGTTTATATATCCTCGCGATAATACCCCGTTGACTACATTCTCTATTATTTCTGTTCCTTTTTAAGAAATTAAAGAGTGATTTGAAAGGGATTTTTATTGAACTTTCTAGCAGAACCTGCGCCAACATGTAAGCCATTTGCGTAATGAAGGATATATAACGCAATACAGCAAATTATGAAACGCCGTTTTTATGGATTCAGCAAATCATAGCTCTCTCTACCACGAATTTTGTGATCTCATCACAAACCAGAGAACGATATTAAAAATTGGTTTCAAATTTTGGCACACGGCCAGTAATTTCGGGTTGAAAGTTTTGGTCGATTACATTGACCCAGTATTCAACTGGTACTTATTTTATCGACCCCGAAAGGATGAAAGCGAAGTCAACGGCATGCAGGATTTGAACTCAGGACGTAAAGACGAATCAAATGTTGATAAGTATTTTGCCTGGCGTGCTAACGATTCTGCCAGCTCGCCACCTTAACGATATTGAATATTGATTTCAAATTTTGGCACAAGGCCAGCAATTTCGAGGGAGCGGGCAATTCGATTTGATAGACCCCCAATACTCAACTGGTACTTATTTTATCGACCACGAAAGGATGAATGGCAATATCAACCCCGGTGGGATTTGAACTCAGAACATAAAGACGGACGAAATGTTGCAAAGCATTTTACTCGGCGTGCTAACGATTCTGCCAGCTCGCCGCCTTGACGATATTAAATATTGCGACGAAATTAGTCAAGATTTCACAGAGTATGTTTAATCGACTAAAGTCTGAAAATGTCTTGAGTATGCCATTGTTATTTTGCTTACAGAAGCTGCGATTTAGAACGAAGTGACCGTCACAACTATTCATAAACGTTAAGTCCGCTAATCTATCATATCTGTCAAACCGGTGCCTTTTGGCAGGGCTTTCCTTATTTGCAAATAGGATGAATATTTTAATGTAAAAATTCGTTTGCTTTAATTAATTGTATCAGCAAATTATTGTAATGAAATTGTAAACCAAAACCAATCCCGGCGGGATTTGAACTCCATATCCAGCGAGAAGAAAGGAATAAATATTCTAAAAACATTTAGTGGCGACATTCTTCTAAGGCGGCCATTTTGACAAACGTGGTATTTTTGTTATTTTTTACTCAAGATTAAAGCAATATGAAAAACGACCTTAAATTTTTATGTAATTTGTTTGTTTTTTTTGTATATTTTATTTCTTTTAGGATATTGATTGTTTTAGTTGTTTGTACTTTTCTACTTTTTTGGCAATGTTCCCGCCTTAAATTAAACACGTTTACAAACTATTTTTCCTGCTTCGTTTTCTTAATACATTGTCACTTCAACAACAACAACAACCACAGCGACGACGACGATGGCAATGGACTGCAATAAGAACAACAGCGACAACGAAAGCGATATCATAATAGGACCAGAAACGATGATGACGACGCCAACTACAGCAACTATAAATAAGTATAAAAACAATACCCGTGTCTTCATCAAGAAGTCGTTATCAAATTGACTTCAGCATCTGTGTCCATCTGTCCATCATTGTCATCGCGCAACCCACTATCAATAATAATAATAATGATAATAATAATAATAATAATAATAATAATAATAATAAATAAGAAGAAGAAGAAGAAGAAGAAGAAGAAGAAGAAGAAGAAGAAGGATCGCCACCACAACTAGCGCAACAACAACATGAACAATGATAATAATGATGACGATGAGGAGGAAGAGGAGGGTAATGGCTTGAAGGTGGAAGAGAAGGATGGGAAGGGAGGACGACTAGAAGAAGGAAAAGAAGAAGTAGAAGAAGAAGGAGGAGGAGGAGGAGGAGAAGAAGAAGAACAACAACAACAACCACAACAAGAAAAAGAAGAAGAAGAAGGAGGAGGAGGAGGAGGAGGAGGAGGAGGAAGAGGAGGAGGAGGAGAAGAAGAAGTAGAAGAAGGAGAAGAAGAAGAACAACAAGAACAAGAACAAGAACAACAACAACAACACCAACAACAACAACAAAAACAAGAAAAAGAAGACGAAGAAGAAGAAGAAGAAGGAGGAGGAGAAGAAGAAGAAGAAGAAGAAGAAGAAGAACAACAACACAACACAACAACAACAACAAGAAAAAGAAGAAGAAGAAGAAGAAGAAGAAGGAGAAGAAGGAGAAGAAGAAGAGAAGAAGAAGAAGAAGAAGAAGAAGAAGAAGAAGAAGAAGAAGAAGAAGTGTGAACAGCAATTTCTCCGAATGCCACATTATCAACACCAGAGGAGAGTGGGTAGAAAGGATCATCAAATATTTACAATATCCCATGAATATTTGATAATACGTATAGCTAAGACCAGTGAGAAAACAGCAATAATGATTGCATTAAACCTTTATTTAATATTGTTGTCAATGTTGTAAAATGATGGTGACGATGATCATCATGATAATGTTTATCATCATAACGAAGGTGGCTGTAGTAGTTGTAGTGATAGTGGTGGCGATGGTGAAGGTGATGGTGATGGTGGCAGTATGAATAGTTGTGGTCGTTGTTGTTGTTGTTGTTGTTGCTGTACATATGGTGATTCGAAGGTGGACTTGCTGTTTCCTTTGTTATACACTCTCTCTTTACTTGTTTCAGTCATTTCACTGCGGCCATGCTGGAGCACCGCCTTTTAGTCGAGCAAATCGACCCAAGGTCTTATTCTTTGTAAGCGTTGTACTTATTCTATCGGTCTCTAAGTTACGGGGACGTAAACACACCAGCATCGGTTGTCAAGTGATGTTGGGGGACAAATACAAACACACACACACACACACATATATATATATACATATATACGACGGGCTTCTTTTCGGTTTCCGTCTATCAAATCCACTCACAAGGCTTTGGTCGGCCCGAGGCTATAGTAGAAGACACTTACCCATGATGCCACGCAGTGGGCCTGAACCCAGAACCATGTGGTTGGTAAGCAAGCTACTTACCACACAATATCGTTGACGATAGTGGAAGTCGTAAAGATGGGGAGTCGGTATTATTTCTATTATTGCTACTGTTCATCTTGTGGCTTTCATTCCGCAAAATAAAAACAAAGGATTTCCCATTGTGACCACCTAGCCTCTCTTCCCTTCTGTTCACCAAATTTTCTCCGTTTTAATTTTTCTGACGAAAGGCTACCGTCTGAAACATTAAAGAATGCTTTCAATTCTTTCAGGCGTTATGCAAATAATACTTTCGTCACAGCTTTTCCCTCTTATTCTATTTCTCGATTCTCCTCATTCATCATTTATATATAGGCGTAGGAGTGGCTGTGTGGTAAGTAGCTTCCTTACGAACTACATGGTTCCGGGTTCAATCCCACAGCGTAGCATCTTGGGCAACTGTCCTCTACTATAGCCTCGGACTAACCAAAGCCTTGTAAGTGGATTTGGTAGACGGAAACCGAAAGAAGCCCGTCGTATATATGCATATATAAATGTATGTGCGTCTGTGTTTGTCCCCCGAACATCGTTTGACAACCGATGCTGGTGTGTTTACGTCCCCGTAACTTAGCGACCACAGTCAAACGACTGAAACAAGTAAAAGAGTAAAGAGTGTATATATATATATATATATATATATATTGAATAGCAAACTAAGTCCGACATTGCCACAACACATCTCCATCCCCCTATAACTATCATTCTTCCTCTTTTTCCATCACCTCCCCCTCCTCCCCACCAAGTACACAAAGAAATACCCACATAACTCAATCAGCCTTCGTCTTGGCCAAACGGATAAACATCCTACTGTTGAACATCCATTAATGTTGTACCTCCTGAAGAAATGAATTCATAAAGATGATCAACGTGATACCCACGGATAATACGGACTGCACTGTAATCATCCCAGGAATACGGACTGTAATCTTAGGAGACAGGTGAACTGTGAAAACGCGCGTAGCGATGAGTTAAGTGTTTATAAATTCCATCCAAGGATCATTGCTATTATTATTATATTTATCTTATATTGGTAAAGCGCGATGCAACCCCAAAAACTGGTTCGCCATTCAGCATCGTTAAACTATAACCAGCATGATGGAAAATGAGTTTTATGTGCGTATTCAAAACGTTTCCCTTAAAAAAATCAAAATTATATATATAGGTGTGTGTGTGTGTGTGTGTGTGTGTGTGGTGTGTGTGTGTGTGTGTGTGTGTGCGTGTGTGTGTGTGTGTGTATGCGTGGAGGCGCATGGATTAGTGATTAGGGTGTCAGCACCATGATCGTAAGATTGTGGTTTCGATTCCTGGACCGGGTGATGTGTTGCGTTCTTGAGCAAAACACTTCATTTCACGTTGGCAAAAATGTGTAACGCTGCGATGGACTCGCGTCCCGTTCATCTGGAGAACACATGCGCCATAGAAAGCGGGAAACCGGGCCTATGATCCTGGCTAGGCTTTAAAAGGGCGCGTTTATTATATATATATATATATATATATATATATATATACACACACTAGTATTACAACCCGATTTCATTCGGGTCTACTCGGGCCACATTTCAAAGATGAGGAATTTTTCCCTGGAGGCTACGCCTTTCAATTGAGCAAACTCAAAGTTGCCATGCAAACTCCCTGCGCTCTAAACCACTGCGCTATATGTCTGTGGGCATAGTGGTTAAGAGCGCGGGCTACTAACCCCAAGACTCCGAGTTCGATTCCAGGCAGTGACCTGAATAATAATAACAACAACAGCAACAACAAAATAATAATAACATCGAAAAATACGTTAGGAATGAGAACCCAGGTTCGAAATTTTCGCAAGACACCTGATGAAGGCTGGAGGGTATATCAGCCGAAACGTTGTTTTAACAACAAACATGATGAGGACAAATATCCGTCAAATGTAAATAATGTAAATAATGTACATAATTCCTCATCTCTTAAGTATAGAACTGTATTAAAGTATGTAGCATTGCAATCAACACATTTTTTCCAATGAGTTAAAGCTTGTTTATTCAGGTAACATAAATATCTGGAGTCCCAGAGCTGATGCACTTTCAGCATCGGTTCGATTTTTGAATTCCTTCTCTCGCAGGAAACCATCAAGATGCTTGACAGTTCCATTTCAGATGACTGTAACAACGGTGAAATAAATATCAATGTTAATTTATTGATCCATTTGGGCAAGTCTGTGTCTATTATCAGACTATTGCAAAAAAAAAATGTTTAAAAGGAATTCAAACATCTGCAAAACCCTGGTACAAATTCTTCATGGTTTAAAACGTTGCTTCCTTTTTACTCAACCTGGATATATATGTATACCTGCAAAATGAGAAAAGGTAGAAACTTTCGGATGATTTTTTATGTATATAATATATAGATATTTATAATAATTGGTCCACATACACAAAGTACAAACGAGATAGAAAATTAAAGGGGTGGAAGAAAGCTATTATAAGTCCAACAACTGCTTCTAGCGGCTCGGCAACCAATAGTGATGTTGGTGGATTTAGTTCATCACAAATGTACGAATACAATTCACATTGAACGAGACGAACCTCCGTCATCAGAACACGACACAACAGACTACCATTCAAACACTACCCTACCTTCCTATTACTCTTCTTACTCTCCACCTCTACTACTACATACCTTAGCGCCCTCATTATTAACCGGTCACTCCTCTTGGACTATTTTTTCTCCCCTCACCATTATCTGTCTTACTACCCCTCAGTCCCTCCTCCAATGCAGCTAGTTCTCCACATTTAATCATTCCATCTTTGAAGGCTCTGCATTAAGATCTCAAAGTTAAGATCTTATCTACCCTGATGGCGGAGGCTCATCTCATCCAGTATTAATTGCATCTATACGTCCACATATTGTGATGGACTAAATCCACCAACATTATTATGGGTCGCTGAGCCTCCAGAAACAGATGTTGGACTTATAACACTTGATTTTAATTTTCTCTGTCCTTTGTACTCTGTGTTTTAAGTTGGACTTGTTAATATAAATATCTATATATTCATGCATAAAATTTAATCGTCTGAAAGTTTCATGCAATTGAAAAGAGCACATTATTTATGGGATGACCCAAAACATATTTTGTATTTAATGTATTTAATATATTAAGGCGGCGAGCTAGTAGAAACGTTAGCACGCTGGGCAAAATGATTAAGGCAGTGAACTGGCAGAATCGCCAGCACGCAGGCCGAAATGTCTTTATGTTCTAAGTTCAAATTACGGAAAAAGTTCGGGCATTGTGCCTAGAGTAGAAAAGAATATATTTAATATATTTGATGTGTCTAATTTGTTTATCCGCATAACTGCCTCTATACTCGCTTATCTCGAACCCTCTTACAATTTCTATTGAAATGATCCTTTGTGAAGACATCCGTGTCTAAGTTTGAATCTTTTGAGCAGAACTAAGTGTCAACTGTACGAGAAATCTCATGTATGTATATATATATATATATATATAATATATATATATATATGAAAAAATAAGTCAGATAGAAAATGCTAAAATTTTTATAAAGAACATTTCAGTACCGGTTTCGGTCATTTTGAGACCTTTTCAACTGTAACGATTAAATAATTAAATTTAGAAAAAAAAAAAGAAAAGTTTTTTTAAAGGAATATTTGCATGTGTTCAAATATAAGTGGCATTTTCCTTCTTTCTGCCTTCCTTTCTCTTCTCTCTTGTTTGCACTTTGTGTTCGAGTCATTGTGAATTCTTGGTAGGGTAGAAGAGAAGAAGGTTGATGAGGAGAAGGTGGAAAAATTTGGGAGTGCCTTGAATGTCGTATTTTGAATGGTCAGTGACGGCTAGCATTGCAGTTCAATTCAGAAGAATATTTCTATTGAAAGGTTTGTTTATGGTGTTATACTAAAAAGCATTACTGATAAAGTTAAGAAGTAGAAGGTGGAGCAGAAGAAGAAGAAGAAGAAGAAGAAGAAGAAGAAGAAGAAGAAGAAGGGAAATGAGAAGGAGAAGAAGATGATGAAGATGGTGATGATGATGATGACGATGATGATGATAATGATGATGATGAAGAAGAAGAAGAAGAAGAAGAAGAAGAAGAAGAAGAAGAAGAAGAAGAAGAGAAGGGAGAATATGAATGAGTGGAAGTAGTGAGGTGTTGTATGACTTGAAGTTGGCACGATATGGATTATAGCTGTGATTGGGGCTGATTTGTAATGGATTCTTTGGAATGTAATATTTGCTTGTGTATTTCTGTTGTTCTAAAGCTGAGGTGCATTAATCGTTTGTCGTAGACCCGTTAAGAAGTGGCCTGTATTTTGTAATAAAGAGGGTTTCTTTACTTATTCGTTGTCTCGAGGTTGTATCGTCCCTAAATTGGTAGAGGGGGAAAATCCTGAAACCTGGTGTTTTGTTGTTGGCGCAAGTATCTATGTGTTGGCTGAAAGCTATTTTTCTGTTTTGGGGAATTTTTTGTTTGGCCTATGTACTGCTCTTGACACCCAGAGCAGGTTAGTGTGTATATCAGGTTCTCCGAAGCGCATGTGAAGTTGCTTTTCACTGTAAACCGTTGTCCCTGTTTGAAGGAGAACTCTGATCCCTCAATTAGATAATCGCATATCCCGCAATTGGGTCTTTCACATTTTTTTACTGTCGGCTTCTGTGTTGAAGAGTGTATTCGGGCTTGTGTTAGGAGACTTTTCATGATTTAGGCTGTCTCTTGCTTTTTATGATCGTGTGTGTTTGGAGGATTGTGTTCATTCTGTGGTCTTTTTTTAGGAGGGGTATGTTTTGGAGGATGGTGCCGAAGGCTTAATTGTTGAGAGGGTTGTGTGTGGAGATGTATGGTAAGGCTTTTGGTCGTAAGTTTTTCTTTGATTTGGGATGTCTCAGTTCCTGGATGTTAAGTTGAAGGGCACGTTGAATGCATATGTCAATAAGTGAAGGTGGGTAGTTCCTGGTGATAAGGGTATCTTTTAGTTCTTGTAGTCGTGTGTCTCTGGTGTTTGCATTATAAACTATAGTGCATATCCTTTTTGCTAGATTGAAGGGGATATTCATCCTGGTGTGTCTGGAGTGGCATGAATTGAATGGAAGATATTGCTTAGAATCTGTAGGCTTATAATATATGTCTGTTTCTATTACATTATTAGGAGGGGAAGTTGTTGCTGGCTATATTCCATCGTGAATTGGATGTTTACGTCCAGTCCATTTAAAATTTCTTGGAATTCTTTGAGTTTCTCTAAATTTTCACGCCAAAGAATGAAACAGTCATTTAGATATCTCTTCCAGTTGTTTTCTATGTAGATGGAGAAAGGGCTGCCATATCTTTCTAGAACCTTACGATACAGACTGATTTCAAGATATCTTATG